>NC_138774.1:50316614-50509114 GCF_965119305.1 Pelophylax lessonae
GCTGCCCCATCCCCCTCCTATACAACTTCCTTTGCTGGCCCCCCAGTGCTCTCTTAACCCCCCTCCAGTGTTCTTATCCCCCCCTCAGTGCTCTTAACCCCCCCCCAGTGCACTAGACCCCCAGTTCTTTAGCCCCCCCCATGCTCTTCAGCTCCCCACAGTGCTTTTTATCTCCCTCCCCCCTATGCTCCCTGTCCCCCCCCCAGTGCTCTCCACCCCCTGGTTTTCCCTGCCCGCCCCCCAAGTGCTCCCTGTCCCCCCCAGTGCTCTCCACCCCCCTGGTTTTCCCTGCTCGCCCCCCCCCCAGTGCTCTCCACCCTCTGCACCTTCCAACCCCCCTACAATGCTATGCAAACCCCCTCTTAATTCTCTCCTGTCCCCCCCGCCCACCGTGCCCTTCACCTCCTCCAGTGCTCTCTGCTTCCCCTGTGCTCTCCGGCCCCCCTAGTGCTCTTCTATCTTCTATCATGTCCTCAGTCTCTGAGCATCTTCTGTGCCACGTCCGTAGTCTCTGACCATCTCCTGTATCATGTCTGCAGTCTCTGACCATCTCCTGTATCACGTCTGCAGTCTCTTACCATCTATTGTATCACGTCTGCAGTCTCTGACCATCTACTGTATCATGTCTGCAGTCTCTGACCATCTCTTGTATCATGTCTGCAGTCTCTGACCATCTCCTGTATCATGTCTGCAGTCTCTGGCCGTCTCATGCCAAGGTTCGCCATCACTGCTCTATATATATATATATACACGCATGTGTGTTTGAGCTTTGGGGTGCACACCCTAATGCAATAGGCTGCGCACGCCTATGTTCTCAATCCTATATCTTATTTTTCTAAACTGCTGAATTGTGTCTCTATTTCTTTGAAACACTTTTTTCTGTAAATATTTTATCTGCACCAATTTTAACCTTTTTATTATTAAACCTTATTTTGAAAAGAGTTAATCTTGTCCCTAAGCTCTTACTGCAAACCAACAACGAACCTGTCTCTTGAAGAGTGCTACTGTATAGAATAAATCCTCTGAACATTCCTGTCTGTGGTGACAGTGCGTGTTACAGACGATTATTCTAAATTCATAATTGGTATTTCTAAAATTACGAGCGTCCGCTGGGCTCATATTAACGTAGCGGTGGTGGCATTGAAAGGGTTAATTGCTTAATTAGCCCAGTGACAATGGCTCTCAGTCTGCTGGCATCTAGATTGTGGTCCTGCAAGCTGGAAAATTGTTACGCAAGTGACGGCAGGGTGTGAGATTGGCTGGTCCTTGGTCACGAGTTAGTGAGAAGGGCAGGGATCTGATACCCGCCACCGTCACACCATTCACATCGGCATCTGTCGCTGGGCAGCCTCTGGCGGTACCAGTCCAGAGATGTCTCCTACTGCACTTGACAGCTCCTCTTGAGCAAGTTATTTTGGTGGTATTGAAGGGATGAAATAGGGAAGGGGAGACTTCACAAAGACACTGCAGAGATGTAGGTTCCAGAACAGACAGCCAACAGTGTGTGAGCTGAAGTGGGACCAGGGAACATGCATCCTGCTCATTCTGTGCTTGTTCACACCTGCAGCATCATCACAGGCTATGCTTTATTAATAAGGGGTGGGGATAGGACACCAGCACTGATGTCTGTCATATCATGCTCACTAGTGTCAACAGTGGTCCAGCATTAAAATAAAAAACTAAAGGGGGGGCTTTTACCAATTTTGAAGGAAGAACACAAACAGCAGAAGTAATTCAAAAGGTATTAAAAATGATGATGTCCAGGGCTGGGCTTTAACTAACACCTAATCTAACCTATATAGGCGGTCTATTTATAAAACATGTGTTGCAGGAATGTCAGTGTCATGGAACAATCCACAGAGGAAGTGGCATATCTATTAATGGCCAGCAGAATTGCGGATCGGCAAACGGAAATTCACCATGCGCACACGGGCAAGAACGGCCAAGAAGATATATGCGCCAGCGCGCACGCAATGCATGACAGATCCTGGCACCCAGTGGCCTATTTAAAGCCAGCAGCAGCAAACACTAGTAGCTGGATGACCATCAGCTCCCCATGTTCTTGTGCCTTGTGTATCCTCATCTTGGACCCCCTGTTACTGATAAGGCTTGCCTTTTGACCTGGTTCACCTCAGTTCTTGGCTCTGACTCCTGGTGAATATTCCGAATGGCCTTTAGCACACAAACTTGTGGTCTTGTTGCCCTCTCTGGACCAAGGGTATCCAAATATACTGAAAAACAACAAGAGAGGGGCGCACCAACCTAGTGCATTACCACTAAAAGAGTTTATTATAATACAAAAAGGTAGCACACATTGTACTCACAAAGATGTAGGATGTTTAGCACCCTCCTAGGTAGGTGCTAGAGAGTGAGTATAGTTTTGGCTCTGTCTGCCTATCAGAGGAGCAGCAGGTAAATTCTATATTCTCTCTGCTTAACAGGGAGCAGGATCTATAAGGTAGGTCTGCTCAATGTGCTCAGTGTGTGATTCATCTGGTCTGGGGAATGTCCACACTGGTCCAGTAGGGAGGCATGTTGGACAGTGGAGGAAACCTGGCCATGGGGCACACAGGCTTTGATACAGCCCCAGTGATTGGCACAGACTGCTGTCTCTGAGCATTGCGGGATGTGGTATAAAAGCCAGAAACACATGTGCTCGGGGTCTTTGGCTGGTGAGCAGAGTCCCGGAAGGAGGGTGGCGACTCTCCTCTGCTGCAGTTGGTGTATGGTCACAGGCAGTCGGCCTGGGGAACCTAAATCCAGAGGTCCAGGAGAGCAGACTAGAGGGATTGAGACACTGGAGAACCTGGAAAAACAGTATCGTGAGTACAGGGGATCATGTCTAAGGGCCTGACCAGGAAGAGGGCCACCCTGGACTAGAGTAGTCAGAGGATGGTCGTCAGCTGTTGAAAGCGGGTGCTAGGCAAGTACCCTGAAGATAGTGTGCAACCAAGTCTTTTGTTCAGAGACGCAGCATCTATACTTCATCTAGTGGCAAGGTTAATTTCGCAGCCTGGCTGTGTCTTCAGATAGAAGTCCACAGGATTGTGAATAGTTCAAGTTCCGGAGGATCCTACTCTATCCCTTCTCCCATCCCTAGTTATAATAAAACAACAAAAACAACCAAAACCCCTGGACTGTTCATTGACTGAGCCAGAAAGTAAAGTGTTAAGTTCTGCATGCAGTTGGTAACGGTAACCCAGAGGGACCCAGAAAGGTGAAGAATTCAGCAGTCCTCAAGGGGACAGTCCTACAGATGTATACACGCATGTAGAAATTAGGGACCAATCACCTCCAGTATACTCCTGAACTGCTGGATAATGTGATTGTGAGGGACTCCGGACACCCCGAATGGGTATCTCCACTAAGAAGCTGCTTCCTAAGCTCTGGAACACGAGATCTGTGAATCTGGCTATAGTTACCCCAAGAACTCGACAGTACAAGTTTTGGAGTCAACCCGAAAATAAACAGTTTATTGAAACACAGGCACAAAGAGATATAAACTGTGGGACAATCCCCCTCCCCCTTAGCAGCCTAGCAGCCAATTCACATACACATATACATCCCATAATAGGTTGATCTTAAGGCAGACAGAAACAATAGAACGAGAGTATACAGGTACTTAACAATAACAAAGCCCACCCCACCTCACTATCTAGCAAGGGTCTATGAGACACTCCTGCAATATTCTAGCAATCTGAAAAGTCAAACCGTTCATCTTCATATATTTCCTGAGGGACACTATTCAGAAATATCATTGTACTAAGTGAAAGAGCCCCTCACTCTTTCAACACAAACCACACATATAGAAACTAGGATAACCGGGGTAACATGAAAGGCTGAGTCCAGTGTGGTTGTACAGCGAGTCTGATTAGTGCAGACCCGACTGGGGTTCTTGGTCACCCTGTGCCCCTAATAGACACAGGGTGACTTACACATAGGAGGGACTGGGGAAGCTGGACAAAGAGTCTCCCAACCTCCCTAAAGCAATCTGGGTTTCACAAGCCCCCCAACCAAAGTGACTCACATCACAGTGTTGGTATCTGAAATGGTCTGGCTGATGCGTTTTGAGGGAGGGAGCTTCTGGTCAGTAGCACTTTTGGCTCTGAGGAAGAGGGTCCTCCCTCGAAACGCGTCAGCCACACCATTTTGGATACCATCACATTATCCAGCAGTTCAGGAGTTTTCTGGAGGCGATTGGTCTCTAATTTCTACATGCGTGTATACATCCTACGTTTGTGAGTGCAATGTGTGCTACCGTTTTGGATTTCAATAAATTCTTTTAGTGGTAATGCACAAGGTTGGTGCGCCCTTCTCTTGTTGTTGCTCTACAGCACATCCTGCCTGTTCCTGCTGCCATCTGGTGATCAGATCTGCAGACTACTACAACTGGCAACCTGTGCTTCTTGGGCACTGCATTCCCTGTACCACCTCCAGGGGTGTCCTGCACTTAGCCACAAAAGGAGGCCTCTCAGCACACTCCGGCCTGTGACCTGGTACGTAATAGTCAGAAACATTTGCTCAAACTGAATAAAACTTTCCATATTTTTCCAGTAGATTAATTCATGAATCATGAGCTCCATCTAGTGACCAAAATGTGGTATTTTTTTAAAAAAAATATCTTAATGAGAAAATATGCTGCATTTTGGCCAGCTGATAATACAGGAATTGGTATAATCTAACATTCAGCAAACTATTTTTTTCTAAATAGACCCCTAATCCTCACAGAGCCTTATTCAAAACATACGGGCTACAATCTCGTACACAAGCTCTGATCTCAATCACAGTTGGGTTCGTGGTTGAGATCAGAGATGAGGTATCACGTACCTGATCAGAGGCCGAGGTGCTGAGAGGGCTTCCCTTGTGACCCTGGAGGTGGAGACAGGGAATGCTGTGCCCAAAGGAACAGGGGTCGCCAGCTGCGGCAAGCTCCGGTGAAGAGGTGACTGCTGTGGTAGTAGACACGTAGTGCGTGCTGAAATGCAGGATACCTTGAAGGTGACTGGAGGAGGTAGCCAGGCGTGCAACAAGAGCGAGGTCAAGGTCAAGCCAAGGGGTCAAACACAGTTCATCAAGCAGTAGAGGAGTCCGTAGGAGCAAGCCGGGGGTCATACACGGTAACAGCAGACTGGAGCAGAGTAGGTAAAACAAGCCGATGGTCGGAGCCAGGAGGAGAGACAAGACAGGTGAGACAAGCCGGGTCGGTAACAGGTAATCCAAGTAAACAGGAACAGGAACACAGGAAACAGGAAGCTGAAGATCATCCAGCAACTAATGGCTGGAGCAGGCTGGTTTAACCACTCTGCAACCGCTCACAGTAATACTACTGCGGCAGAGTGGTTCGTTATCGTCCAGTCACGTAGTATTAACGTGACTGGACACTCCCCCTTCTGGGCGGCGCTTGCGCGCCGCCGGAGGCTCGCTCCCGCTGTTTTCATTCACAGCGGGAGTCGGGCCAGGGGAGGAGCAGCGGCGATCGCCGCTGCTCTTACCCGATCGTCGGGGATCGAGTCTGGAGGTCCGCCCGCTGTGTGTAAACACAGCGGGCGGATCTCCATAGTGACAGGGAGTGACAGATCGGACTGTTCAGCATAGCTGGACATCCGATCTGTCCATGAATCACTCAGTCACCTCCCCCCCTACACGTCAGTAAGCACCAGGCATACATTAACCCCTCCCTCTCCAATAAAATTAACCCCTTCCCTGCCAGTGTCATTTTTACAGTAACAGTGCATATTTATAGCACTGATTACTGCAGTAATGTCACTGGTACCCCCAAAAGTGTCAAAAATGTCAGTCAGGGGTCCGGTCTGTCCGCCGCAATGTCGCAGTCCCGCAAAAAAAATCGCAGATCGCCGCCATTACGCGTTAAAAAAACCCACCAAAAATGACAGAAATCTTTCCCTTTGTTAGTAAACGCAATAACTTTTGCGCAAACCAATCAAAATACGCTTATTGCGATTTTTTTTACCAAACATATGTAGCATAAAACAAATTGGCCAAAAATTTTTAAAAAAATTGGTTTTTACATCTTTTTTGGGGGGAATTTCATATAAAAAAATGTTAAAAATATTGTTATTTTTTCAAAATAAACGCTCTTTTTTTGTTTATAGCGCAAAAAGTAAAAATCACACAGGTGATCAAATACCACCAAAAGAAAGCTCTGTTTGTGGGAAAAAAAGGACGTAAATTTCGTTTGGATACGGCGTAGCACGACCGCGCAATTGTCAGTTGAAGTCGCACAGCGCCGAATCGCAAAAAGTGGCCTGGACGGAAGACAGCAAAATCCTCCGGTGGTAAAGTGGTTAAATAGGCCACTGGGCGTCGCTGCATTAGTGTGGGCGGAAGATTCAGTTCTCTTGTGGGAAGTTCCCTGACAGTGCCCCCCCCCCCCCAAAGGGCAGCCTCCGGATGCCCAATTGGGCCTGCTTCTCAGGATGCCTGTTGAAAAAATCTCTAAGAAGTTTGGGGGCATGAACGTTATTTGCAGGCTCCCATGAACTTTCCTCAGGTGAATACCCTTTCCACTTAATCAGGTATTGGACCTGTCTTCCCCTCTTTCGGCAGTCTAGGATGGCCTCTACCTCATACTCAAATTCCTCACCCACCGAGAGGGGAGGTGGTTGGTGGATCACCCCTTCCTGAGAAAGGGCCAGAAGAGGCAGACTTGAGCAAGGAGATATGGAAAACAGGATGGATCCTGTAGGAATCCGGTAAGGAAAGTTCGAAGGCTACAGGGTTGATTTCCTTCTTGATTTTGAAAGGGCCAATGTACCTTGGATCCAACTTTCGTGATGGGCAAGGTAGTTTGAGGTTTGCCATGGAGAGCCACACTTCATCCCCCACTTTCAAGGCTGGATTCTCCTTTCTCTTCTTGTCATATGACCTCTTGTAATCTTCCTGTGCTTTACGCATGGTTGCCTGGAGGGTTAGGTAGTTCTCTTGGATAAAGGTTAATCTATCCTGAACCGCAGGTATCGTTGCTTCTGGCACAGGGTTGGGTAAAAAAGAGGGGTGAAAGCCGTAATTGGCCCAGAATGGGGACTGGTTGGTGGTGGCATGAATAGAGTTATTGTAAGCAAACTCTGCGCAGGGCAGTAAGGCCACCCAATTATCCTGTGAGAAGGAAGAAAAACAACAAAGGTATTGTTCCAACGTTTGATTTGTTCTCTCCGTTTGGCCATTGCTCTGGGGTTGATAGGCAGAAGATAAGCAAATCTTGATATCCAAAGCCTTGCAAAGGGCCCTCCAGAATCGAGAGGTGAATTGTACCCCCCTGTCCGAGACAATACTGTTTGGTACGCCGTGTAGCCTTACAATCTCCTTGATGAAGATATGTGCTGTGTCCATGGCTGAGGGAGTGCCCACCATAGGCAGGAAGTGTGCCATCTTTGATAAGCGGTCTACTACTACCAGGATAGTGGAAAAACCTTCAGAAGGGGGCAGTTCTACAATAAACATCCTCCAAGGCTGGTCCGGAACAGGCAGAGGTCTTAGCAAGCCCCAAGTCTGCGTGAGACTTCCTTTACTTCGGGTACAGGTCGTACAAGAACTTACATAGTCTTTGCAGTCCTGTCTAAGGTTGGGCCACCAATAGGAACGTTGGATCAGTTCTAATGTCTTGCGGACCCCAAAATGGCCTGCCAGCTGGTGGTCGTGGAACGTTTTAAGAACCTGGACTCTGGCTCCCTCGGGTACAAAAATCTTATCCCCGTGCCACAAAAGACCTTCCTGCCTTCTAAGTGTGGGGATTTCGGACTCAGGGCACCTGGCAGAAACCTGTTCCAGGGTGGCCCTTAGATCAGGCTGGATAAGAAGAAAGTTCTGGGGAGACAGAATGGTGCAGGGGGTGGCAGTATTTGGGGTCTCAGGGAACATTCGTGACAGAGCATCCGCTTTACCATTCTTGGATCCTGGGCGATAGGTGAGGTGAAAATTAAACCTTGAGAAAAACAAGGCCCACCTGGCCTGTCGTGGTCTTAAGCGTTTGGCAGATCTAAGATACTCCAAGTTCTTATGGTCGGTGAATATCATAATTGGGTGCGCTGCACCCTCCAGGAGATATCTCCACTCCTCCAGAGCGACTTTGATGGCCAGCAGTTCCCGATCCCCAACATCATAGTTCCTTTCTGGCTGAGAGAGCTTTTGGGAGAAGAAAGCCACTGGATGTAATAAGTGCAGATGTTGAGATAGGACGGCCCCTGTGGCGACTTCAGATGCATCAACCTCCAGTACGTAGGGCAGGGCGGGGTCGGGATGCTGCAGGACAGGGGCAGAAGTGAATAACGCCTTTAATTTATCAAAAGCCTCTTGAGCCTCTTGGGACCACTGGAAGCGGCACTGTTGGCGGGTTTGCTGGGTAATCAGGGCGATAATGCCAGAAAAGTCCTTGATGAACCTCCGATAGAAATTGTCCGTGGGAGCTGGCCACTCCAGGATGGCAGATACCTTCTGGGGGTCCATGGCTACCCCATCAATGGAAATGATCAGACCCAAAAATTGTATAGAAGTCTTTTCAAAGGAACACTTCTCTGCTTTTGCATAGAGTCCGTGTACCCTTAGTGTGGACAGCACTTTCTTGACATGGATTCTATGTAGTTCCAGGGTAGGGGAGAAGACAAGAATGTCATCCAGGTACACAATCATGAAGTTATACAGGTATTCTCTAAAGATATTATTCACGAAGTGCTGAAAGGTAGCTGGAGCATTACATAGACCAAAGGGCATAACCAGGTACTCAAAATGCCCAAAACGTGTTCGAAAGGCTGTTTTCCATTCATCGCCCTCGCGAATGTGTACTAGGTTGTAGGCACCGCGCAAGTCTAATTTAGTAAAGACCCAGGCGGTACGGAACCTCTGAAAGAGCTCAGGAACAAGTGGAAGAGGGTACCGGTTTTTAATGGTGATTTTATTGAGCTCTCTGTAATCCACACAGGGTCTCAGGGTATGATCTTTCTTTTCTACGAAGAAAATTCCGTCGCCAGCTGGAGAAGATGAGGGGCGGATGAATCCCTTCTTTAGGTTTTCATCAATGTACTGGCGCAACACCTCAAGCTCAGTCTCTGAAAGTGGAAAAATCCTTCCAAAGGGAACTTCTGCACCAGGTAATAGCTCGATAGGGCAGTCGTAGGGGCGATGGGGTGGTAGTATATCGGCCTTCTTTTTGTCAAAGACGTCCAGGAAATCATGGTAAACTGGAGGAACATCCTGGCTGGAGTCGGAGACTGGCTGGACAGTCAGGCAACTGGAAGGAGACACAGGTTTGGGCATCAGACAGTGCTGAAGGCAGTAGGGGGACCCAAAGAAGATCTCCCTTCGGATCCAGTCTATCTGCGGGTTGTGCGCCTGCAACCATGGTATCCCCAGAATTATGGGGAACATGGGGGAACATAAAATAGCAAACTTCAGGAACTCTTAATGGTCACAGTCAGTAATGGTAAGAATAGGTACCGTCTCGTGAGTAACAGGCCCGGATCGAGGAGTGGTACCGTCGGCCAACTGGGCCTTGAGTTTAAGTTCTTTAGTCTGAATAGGAATCCGGAAGTCCTTGGCAAGGGTTACATCCAAGAAGCAACTACATGCCCCAGAGTCAATTATTGCTGGGAGTCGGACCTCCCCTTTCGCTACCTGTAGGGAGACATGGAGAACAAGATGAGTAAGGGAAGATCCTGAGACTTGCTGATACATAGAGTTGTGTGGGGAAGACTTACTGGGCCTCACAGGGCAGTTGCGGAGAAAGTGTCCAGCCTCCCCACAGTAGAGGCAGAGGTTAGCCCGCCTGCGGCGGAGTCTCTCATCAGAGGTCAGGGCAGAACGAACCATGCCAATTTGCATAGGTTCTCCTTCAGAGGAAGCTGGTGTGGCCGGAATAGGTGCAGGGACAACTGGGACCTTAGGCAGCATCCAGGAAGGCCGGAAGGACTGAACACGTTCAGATCGCCGCTCCCGCAGGCGTCTGTCCAGTTGGAGGGCGAGCTGAATGAGGCCCACCAAATTGGTAGGGCTTTCTACTCATGCCAGCTCATCTTTGAGGGCCTCAGATAGGCCAAGTCGGTACTGGTACCTGAGGGCGGCATCGTTCCATTCAGTATCCGCTGACCATTTGCGGAAGTCCACAGTGTAGTCTTCAGCAGGGCGCCTCCCCTGCTGTAAGGTATGGAGAGTGGCCTCTGCAGTGGCCCTGTGTTGTGGGTCATCATATAGTTGGCCCATGGCTTCAAAAAAGGTGTCCAAAGTGTTGATGACAAGACTTTTTTGTTCCAACAGGTGATGAGCCCAGGACTGCGGTTCATCGGAGAGCAGAGAGATGACAAATCCCACTTTAACTGTTTCCAGGGAGAAGGTCCAAAGGTTGCAGAGCCAGGTAGAGAGAACAGGCATTCTTAAAGGCCCTGAACTTCCTCCGATCGCCCGAAAAATGCTCTGGAGTGGGCACCCTGGGATCAGGAGGAGGAGCCATCATCATAGGAGTGGGTAAGTGACGCTCCGGGGTCAGTGAGGCTGAGGCAAGACCTGCAGAAGGATGAGCTGTAGTTGCGGAAGATACTGCCAAGTTCTGTAAACGACCCTCCAACTGGAAGTACCCGTCCTGTAGGTTGGTCACTGCTTGAGTGAGGGCTGCGACTTGCTGGCACAGAGCCTCGAGCTGGGAAGCACCTCTGTCGGCCTCTGACATATTGTGGCTGGATGATACTATCACGTACCTGATCAGAGGCCGAGGTGCTGAGAGGGCTTCCCTTGTGGCTAAGTGCAAGGCACCCCTGGAGGTGGAGACAGGTAATGCTGTGCCCAAAGGAACAGGGGTCACCAGCTGCGGCAAGCTCTGGTGAAGAGGTGACTGCTGTGGTAGTAGACACGTAGTGCGTGTTGAAATGCAGGATACCTTGAAGGTGACTGGAGGAGGTAGCCAGGCGTGCGACAAGAGCGAGGTCAAGCCAAGGGGTCAAACACAGTTCATCAAGCAGTAGAGGAGTCCATAGGAGCAAGCCGGGGGTCATACACGGGAACAGCAGACTGGAGCAGAGTAGGTAAAACAAGCCGATGGTCGGAGCCAGGAGGAGAGACAAGACAGGTGAGACAAGCCGGGTCGGTAACAGGTAATCCAAGTAAACAGGAACAGGAACACAGGAAACAGGAAGCTGAAGATCATCCAGCAACTAATGGCTGGAGCAGGCTGGTTTAAATAGGCCACTGGGCGTCGCTGCATTAGTGTGGGCGGAAGATTCAGTTCTCTTGTGGGAAGTTCCCTGACATGAGGCTAATGCAGATAAACTGGTACAACTTAAGTAGAGGGTGTTACAACATCCCAAATATAACAGGGGTTACAGTCGTCTAGGATAATCCGCTCCCGAACACCAGGACAGCTATCGACCACTCCATCCACCATACATGAAGCCCATCAATAATTCCCCCCCAAGTACGAGACAAGGTGAGGTTCAATCAAGAGTAACTCTCTTCTTCTTTATTGAAAGAAACACAGCATTTATATACACTTTGAGAATACCACATGAACAATGACTGTGTAATTACCTCCCTTAGTAGACAGCCAGGTGAGCTCATTAACATGCTTATCAATAGTCTCAGACCCAATTAACATACTGTCCTATTTTAGACAAAAGCACTTAGTTAATCAGTAGGCATTCTTTAGGAGGGGCTGCTGGAAACAATCCCCCCCCCCCCCTTTCTCTGCAGCTAATACACATTGAATTAGCAGACACGGTGTCTCTCCTATTTCCTGGACGCCCAAATTAGGCGTTGCACTTCCTGTGCCTTACAGTTTACAGGAATAAGGTAGATCTCCATATTTCCTGAGAAATATGGGTAATGCATATACTGTCCCATTTGAAATAGTCCAAACCATATTCTCAGTGTACACCACCCTCCCGGTCACCCTGCATTCATAAAAGATGCAGGGTGACTTAAACATAAGAAAGCCACACAAGGCTGGACATGGTGCCTCCCAACCTCTTTAAAGGAATCTGGGGTCCACAACCCCCATGCCCAAAGTGACTCCTGTCACAGAGGGATTTGTTTAATCTCTTTGTATAACCTGAGGTCAGTCACTTCACTGGGTATATGTAAAGCAGGGGTGTCAAATTCAGTTTTATCGTGGGCCACATCAGCATTATGGTTGCCCTCAAAGGGTCGGTTGTATCTGTAAGGCTAGGTGTCAAGAGCCACCATCAGAAGTCAAGAGTCCCCCACCCTCCTTATATCATAGTGCATCTCCCTTTACTTTGTGCTGCCGGGAAGAAGCTGGGATGGAGCTGGGAAGCAGAAAGTGCAGGGTCTGGAGGAGGACCAGAGGAGGGCAGGAGTCAGCTGCCGGAGCCTTCTAAATGCTGAGAAGGGGGAGACAGAGACCAGGGAGTGCTGTGGCTGCACAGAGAGGCGCAGGATCTGGAAGAGGAGTTCTGTGTTCCTCTCTACTGCCGACTGCTGAGACAAGGTGGGGATGGAGATAAGGGGGTTGCCGCAGCTGCAGAAGAGGTGCGAGGGTCACATGAAATGGTCTGGAGGACCAGATTCGTATCACCTGAGGCCAGTCACTTCACTGGGTATATTTAAAGCAGGGGCGTCAAACTCAATGTTATTGTGGGTCACATAAGCATTATGGTTGCCCTCAAAGGGCTGTTTGTATCTGTAAGACTAGATGTCCAGAGTCACCATCAGAAGTCCCCCACCCTCCTTATATTATAATGCACCCCTCTTTACTTTGTGCTGCCAGGAAGAAGCTGGGGTGGAGATGGGAAGCAGAAAGTACAGGGTCTGGAGGAGGACCAGAGGAGGGCAGGAGTCAGCTGCTGGAGTCTGTTAAATGCTGAGACCGGGGAGGTAGAGATGAGGCAGTGCTGTGGCTGCACACAAAGGTGCAGGATCTGGCAGGGGAGTTCTGTGCTCCTCTCTACTGTCAACTGCTGAGACAAGGTGGGGACAGAGATGAGGGGGGTTCCGCAGCTGGAGGAGAGGTGCGAGAGCCAGATGAAATGGCCTGGAAGGCCAGATTCAGCCTGCGGGCCTTGTGTTTGACACATGTTATGTAAAGGTTTAGGCCTCATGCACATGCATTTGGGCGTTAGAAAAAAACGTGCTTCAAAGCTAGTTCTGACGCCGGGAAAAAAAAACGCACTTTAAGCAGCATTTTGCATTTGCGTTAATGAGCGTTAAGCAGCGTCAGCGCTGAACAACGTTTTTTTAAAAGAATATGCCCTCCTCCATTTTCCACACCCCAAAGAACCACAATGCCATGTGTCAATGCCATTTTGGTTGGAGAGAGAGAAAGGAGAGAGCATTTTGGAGCAGTTGGGAGTGTTTTTTGTGGTTTTTGAGTGTTCTGTTGATTTTTGTTTCATGGATCCTGTTATTCAAAAGATTGATGAGGCAATCCTGCTCATCATCTTGAGAAGGATGCGGAGAAGAAAACAGTTGGAGGAGGAGAGGGGCAGGCGGCGACGGTTCTGGGTGCATCCTGTTATGTAGCATCGTCTGTCCGTGGGGTACTTTACTACTATGTATACCCAACTGCGCATGTATCCGGACAAGTGGCATAACTTTACACGCATGTCTGTGCCTCTTTTTGATGAGCTGCTGGAGAAGCTCAAAAAACAGGGAGGTGTGTTGGGCGCTTGTGCCGACCAGTGGGACCCGTACTGGGATATGAAAGAGGTGGAGAGAAGTGCATAAATCCAATGTTGATTCTGGAGGCAGGCAAAAGCCAAAATCCCGCTGGCACACATAAAAAAAACAGAAGAGGACAGGCGCCACTCAGTAACAAGCAAAGTTTATTGCACAAAGAGACATAGCACACTTACATAGAGATTAGGTTTCTCCTGATGGCTTCTCTACCCTTGCATGGCATGGCGCTTCTTCCTGTCAGCCCGACCCGCCGGACCAGCAGCCGGGAGATGACGCCACTGAATAGTATCCAATTTGGGAGCAGGACCAAGCCACAGATGGCGATGAACCGCTCGTCGGCTAGTGATGACGTAACGCGTTTCGGAGCATGCGTACTGTGCTTCTTCCTCAGACGTTTCTGAAGACCGGCAAGATGCGGTCATATATGGGGCTGGCTGCGCTTATCACAGTACAGAGGCGGGGCAAAAAAAGGAGTTCTAATACCATACTATTTTGCTAATACAAAGAGCATACATCATATTTAACATAAAGCAAATAAAGTAACAATAAGATTACAAGTAAGATTACTGTGAGCTAATTCCATAGCAATGTGATCTATAATATAAAAAATATATAAGAAATGGGGGAAAAGAAAATAGTAAAACAAAAGGAAGAAAAGAAGAAGGAAGAAGGGAGGGGGAGAATAAAAAATTAAAAAGATTAAAAGGCACAAATATACATGTCTCAAAAATGTATCAAGATAAAAATGCATATGGGGATAAAAACGCACGTTTACATAAAAGCGTACACTTCTCGTACAACCTCACCAATAAGAAAAATGTATAATAAAATAATACAATCAATTTAAAAAATTAAAACATTTTTAGAAAAAGATGTGGTTTAGCAATAAAATAATGTGAGCCTAGCCTAGTTAAGTTAGAATCAGTAAGCATAAAAACAATTCATATGAGCAACTCATAAAGAATACATAACTGGCCTGACATATGGTTCACACCTTACAGGATGGTATTCACATCCAATTCCTCATTGAGTCCCCCAGGTGAGAGGACATCTAAGGCGTATATCCAATAAGTTTACCTTTGGCAGAGCCGTTGGAACCTCTCCGCCATAGGGGAACTCCTTGGAATAGATTTGATCACCCACACCTGCAAACCATCAGTGGATTTGTCGTGATGGTGTACAAAGTGTCTAGGGACACTGTGTATGTCTTTGCCTTCCTTACTCTTACATTTACCCAACATCTTATGAGTTCCCCCCCGATCAAACACACATATTTGAAACCTAAATCGGTCTTTTTTCCTACCAATTCTAAAGGTCCGTGTATAGAAACATTCTATCGAATTGTTTATTCGGAACTTCTGGAAATGTGCAATCATGCACAAAAAAACAGTAAATATAATCATAATCTCTCTTCGGCCGAAAATAAAGCCCTAAAGAATCTCATGTCTAATTCCCATATTATAATCAAGCCTGCAGATAAGGGAGGAAGTATCGTAATCCAGGATAAAGTAGATTACATTAAGGAGGCCATGAGGTTATTGGCCGATAAAAAAACGTATGTGAAACTTAGGAAGGACCCACTACCAGAGTTCATTAGAGAAGCCACAGCCATTGCAAAAATGGCGTACAATAACAAAATTATTACTAAATCAGAGATGTCATTCATTATTAGAGAATTATATAATATGACAGCTTAAATGCCCAACGAAAACCAAATAAAGGTATAAGCTATCCCAAGCGCTTCGAATGAGGACCACTCACCAATAAATAAATTGGCTATGCAGCTACTTAACTAAAACATATGGAAAAAGATATATAATAGATAGATACTCAACAATATCCCTATATATATATAGTAGCGCAAACTTGTCAAGAAGTAAGTGCCAAAAAAATACTGTGCCCACTGCACAAAAGTCCGAAATGCAATGAATGTCACATAGGCAGCAGGAAAAAGTTCAGAAATGACTCAAACAGTCCATAATCCTTCACTCTATCTCTTGGGATGATAATGTACAAAGACGTGTTTCTTAAAAGGATCACCACCACCACCGTGCTCCAAGGGGGGAGGAGAATTGCCCACTCACCAGATGCTGTGGCCCAACCCACTTTCGTGTTTGAGCATTCAGGCTTATAATGATGGTCACTGGTCCAGAGTATCCACAACAGGAATCACACCAGCACAGTCAAAAAAAGCTCAGCAGCATATGGGGAGGAGAGAACATAATCCCAATAGAGTGATACCGTTTAAAAGGGTTTTATTAAATAAAAAATAAAACATAAGGTAACACACTCACATGTCTTGTATGTCATCAAACGCAAAAAAACAGTCACGAATAGGAGAGGGATGCCCTTCGGGAGATGATGTCCAGTGTTTAGGTATCACTGCAATCGCTAGAGTGAGAGCAATAGTTCGAACACAAGACCTCCTCGGTAACCTCATTGGTAGTGATGTCGCGAACCTAAAATTCGCGGTTCGCGAACGGCGAACGCGAACATCGGCAAATGTTCGCGAACCGGCGAACCGGGCGAACCGCCATAGACTTCAATAGGCAGGCGAATTTTAAAACACACAGGGACTCTTTCTGGCCACAATAGTGATGGAAAAGTTGTTTCAAGGGGACTAACACCTGGACTGTGGCATGCCGGAGAGGGATCACGCAAAAAAAAGTTCTTAAAAATTATAATTTTTTGATAGAGAGCCAATTATTGGAAAAATTAAAAAAAAATAAAAATAAAAAATTTCTTTGGATTTAGCATCTGGGGGGTCTAAAAAGTGTACCTGTGAAGTTTCAGCTCTGTAGCATGTCCAGAACCCCTAAAAAACAGCATTTTTCTTATATTTTCAGGAATATGGCTTCTCTGCGGCTGGCTTTTTCTCTTGCAGGCATTTAGCGGGCATTTTTTTAGGCAGGCATGTCATTTTTTGTATTTAGTGTCTGGGGGGTCTAAAAAGTGTACCTGTCAATTTTCAGCTCTGTAGCATGTCCAGAACCCCTAAAAAACAGCATTTTTCTTATATTTTCAGGAATATGGCTTCTCTGCGGCTGGCTTTTTCTCTTGCAGGCATTTAGCGGGCATTTTTTTAGGCAGGCATGTCATTTTTTGTATTTAGTGTCTGGGGGGTCACAAAAGTGTACCTGTCAAGTTTCAGCTCTGTAGCATGTCCAGAACCCCTAAAAAACAGCATTTTTCTTATATTTTCAGGAATATGGCTTCTCTGCGGCTGGCTTTTTCTCTTGCAGGCATTTAGCGGGCATTTTTTTAGGCAGGCATGTCATTTTTTGTATTTAGTGTCTGGGGGGTCTAAAAAGTGTACCTGTCAAGTTTCAGCTCTGTAGCATGTCCAGAACCCCTAAAAAACAGCATTTTTCTTATATTTTCAGGAATACGGCTTCTCTGCGGCTGTCTTTTTCTCTTGCAGGCATTTATCGGGCATTTTTTTAGGCAGGCATGTCATTTTTTGTATTTAGTGTCTGGGGGGTCACAAAAGTGTACCTGTCAAGTTTCAGCTCTGTAGCATGTCCAGAACCCCTAAAAAACAGCATTTTTCTTATATTTTCAGGAATACGGCTTCTCTGCGGCTGTCTTTTTCTCTTGCAGGCATTTATCGGGCATTTTTTTAGGCAGGCATGTCATTTTTTGTATTTAGTGTCTGGGGGGTCACAAAAGTGTACCTGTCAAGGTTCAGCTCTGTAGCATGTCCAGAACCCCCAAAAAACAGCATTTTTCTTATATTTTCAGGAATACGGCTTCTCTGCGGCTGTCTTTTTCTCTTGCAGGCATTTATCGGGCATTTTTTTAGGCAGGCATGTCATTTTTTGTATTTAGTGTCTGGGGGGTCACAAAAGTGTACCTGTCAAGTTTCAGCTCTGTAGCATGTCCAGAACCCCTAAAAAACAGCATTTTTCTTATATTTTCAGGAATACGGCTTCTCTGCGGCTGTCTTTTTCTCTTGCAGGCATTTATCGGGCATTTTTTTAGGCAGGCATGTCATTTTTTGTATTTAGTGTCTGGGGGGTCACAAAAGTGTACCTGTCAAGTTTCAGCTCTGTAGTATGTCCACAACCCAAAAAAAACAGCATTTTTCTTATGATTTTTAGTAGAAAACTAATGCAGTGTCTTTCCAGCTGTCTTTTTTTCTTTCTGGCAAGCTGAAATATGATATGCCAAGGCAAACATGCCTATCAGTTGAGCTATGACACAGACAACACTGCACACATGGGGAAATATGTAAAACAAAAAACAGGAAAAGGAAATTAGGTGACGGTCACAAAACATGATATTGTGATTGGCCAAATAAAAAGTCACCTCGCGATGAGGTCGCGCCAAAGTCGCGCTAAGTCGCGCCAAAGTCGCACTGGAAGCGACGCTACTTTAGTGGTAGCGGCAGTGTAAACCAGCACTAAAACATCCAGTGTGTGAATACGATCAGGTATGATGTTTTATCGGTCAAGTAGTGTAAGGGTTACGCCCGTCGCCCGCTTCACAGTGACAGACCAAACTCTGACAGACCAAACTCCCCGTTTAACAGTCAGTCAGTCCATTTGCACAACCGCAAACTCCCAATTTGCACAAGGTTGGATACCAAGCTAGCCATGTCCCGTTCCTTGTCCTCACTGACATCATTGAAGGTCTCTTCCTCCACCCAGCCACATACAACACCAAGGGTCCCCGAAAGGTGAGAACAAGCCCCCTGGGACGCCTGCTGTGGCTGGTATTCCACCTCCTCAAAGCCACCTTCCTCCTCTGACTTCTCTTCTTCAGACTCCTCTCTCTGCGTTGCCACAGGTCCAGCAATTGACAACGACAAGGCTGCTTCTGGTGGTGATGAGGACCACAACTCTTCCTCTTCATGCTCATCTACAGCCTGATCCAGTACTCTTCGCAGGGCACGCTCCAGAAAAAACGCATATGGGATGAGGTCGATGATGTTGCCTTGGGTTCGACTGACCACCAGGGTTGTCATCTCCGCAAAAGGACGCATGAGCCTACAGCCATTGTTCATGAGCATTCAGTAACGCGGCCAAAAAATACCCAGCTCCGCAGAAAGAATGAAAGAAAATGAATGTTTTTTTTTATGAAAAATTATCCTGCGGATCGCTTTTGGTCTGTACACAATGAAGCAACGACCTTATCATCTGGGGTGTGCCAACACAATCCTAGAGGTGATCGCTTCATTGTGATACGCAAGCCCCTTCACCACGACAAGGTAACAATCACGAAGGGGAATTGACACATGTCTGTGCCTTTTTTTTTGTTTTTTGTTTTTTTGCAGCCACAGTGTAGCACCAGAGGCCAGAAAAATTAGGCATGTACACATGCATGAAAAAGTAGGTATTGTTGCAGCCGCTGCTGTAGCAGCGGCCTGAAAAATTGAGGTTTTAAGGCAGAAAGTGCACTAAAACATTGCTGCTTGAACCGTAGTTGGTGGCGGAGACGTCACGTAAGTCATCCGGCATGCAGAGAATGATTATATACAGCAGCGTGTGGACCATTTTTAGGCCAAGGCATCTCAGTCATCACCAGGCCTTTTTTAGTCAAATGCATCCCCCACTGTCAGTCCCTTCGGGATCCATGCCTCATTCATCTTAATAAAGGTGAGGTAATCAAGACTTTTTTTGACCTAGGCGACTTCTCTTCTCAGTGACAATACCTCCTGCTGCGCTGAAGGTCCTTTCTGACAGCACACTTGAAGCGGGGCAGGCCAGAAGTTCAATGGCAAACTGGGATAGCTCAGGCCACAGGTCAAGCCTGCACACCCAGTAGTCAAGGGGTTCATCGCTCCTCAGAGTGTCGATATCTGCAGTTAAGGCAAGGTAGTCTGCTACCTGTCGGTCGAGTCGTTCTCTGAGGGTGGACCCCGAAGGGCTGTGGCGATGCATAGGACTAAAAAAGCTCCGCATGTCCTCCATCAACAAGACGTCTGTAAAGCGTCCTGTCCTTGCCGGCGTGGTTGTGGTGGTAGGAGGAGGATTACTTTCACCTCTTCCCCTGTTGGATTCCCGTTGTGCTGTGACATCACCCTTATACGCTGTGTAGAGCATAGTTTTTAACTTATTTTGTAGCTGCTGCATCCTTTGCGACTGCCGGTAATTGGGTAACATGTCACAGACTTTCTGCTTATACCGGGGGTCTAGTAGCGTGGCCACCCAGTACAGGTCGTTCTCCTTCAGCCTTTTTATACGAGGGTCTCTCAACAGGCATGACAGCATGAAAGACCCCATTTGCACAAGGTTGGATGCCGAGCTACTCATGTCCAATTCCTCGTCCTCACTGATGTCATTGAAGGTGTGTTCTTCCCCCCAGCCACGTACAACACCACGGGTACCAGATAGGTGACAACGAGCACCCTGGGATGCCTGCTGTGGTTGGTGTTCCTCCTCCTCAAAGCCACATTCCTCCTCTGACTCCTCTTCCTCACACTCCTCTTCCAGTGTTGCCGCAGGTCCAGCAATCGATGGTAAGGCTGTTTCTGGTGGTGGTGATGGTGACCACAACTCTTCCTCTTCCTCTTCACGCTCATCTACGGCCTGATCCAGCACTCTTCGCAGGGCACGCTCCAGGAAAAAAACATATGGGATGATGTCGCTGATGGTGCCTTCAGTGCGACTCACTAGGTTTGTCACCTCCTCAAAAGGACGCATGAGCCTACAGGCATTGCGCATGAGCGTCCAGTAGCGTGGCAAAAAAATACCCAGCTCCGCAGAGGCTGTCCTAGCACCCCGGTCATACAAATACTCGTTGACCGCTTTTTCTTGTTGGAGCAGGCGGTCGAACATTAGCAGTGTTGAATTCCAACGTGTCGGGCTGTCGCAAATCAAGCGCCTCACTGGCATGTTGTTTCGCCGCTGAATATCTGCAAAGTGCGCCATGGCCGTGTAGGAACGCCTGAAATGGCCACACACCTTCCTGGCCTGCTTGAGGACGTCCTGTAAGCCTGGGTACTTCTGCACAAAACGTTGCACAATCAGATTCAACACATGTGCCATGCACGGCACATGTGTCAACTTGCCCAAATTCAATGCCGCCAACAAATTGCTCCCGTTGTCACACACCACTTTGCCGATCTCCAGTTGGTGCGGGGTCAGCCACTGATCCACCTGTGCATTCAGGGCGGACAGTAGTGCTGGTCCGGTGTGACTCTCTGCTTTCAGGCAAGTCAACCCCAAGACAGCGTGACACTGTCGTATCCGGCATGTGGAATAGCCCCTGGGGAGCTGGGGGGGTGCAGTTGGTGTGGAGCAAGACGCAACAGCAGAAGAGGACTCAGCCGAGGAGGTTAGCAAAGAGGATGGAGTAGGAGGAGTAGAGGAGGTGGCAGCAGGCCTGCCTGCAAGTCGTGGCGGTGTCACCAACTCCTCTGCAGCAGAGCCACGCATTCCATGCTTGGCAGCCGCCAGCAGGTTTACCCAATGCGCAGTGTACGTTATATACCTGCCCTGACCGTGCTTTGCAGACCAGCTATCAGTGGTCAGATGGACCCTTGCCCCAACACTGTGTGCCAGACGTGACATGATTTCCTTTTCCACAATAGAGTACAGGTTGGGGATTGCCTTTTGTGAAAAATAATTTCGGCCGGGTACCTTCCACTGCGGTGTCCCAATAGCGACAAATTTTTTGAAGGCCTCAGACTCCACCAGCTTGTATGGTAAAAGCTGGCGGGCTAAGAGTTCCGACAAGCCAGCTGTCAGACGCCGGGCAAGGGGGTGACTCTGCGAGATTGGCTTTTTGCGCTCAAACATTTCCTTCACAGACACCTGACTGTGGGCAGGTGACGAGCAGGAACTGCTGAAGGTGAGAGGCGGAGGGGCGGGTTGTTGATAGGGGGCATGGAGGACAGCAGTGGTTGACGTGGCTGAAGATGCTGGACCAGGAGGAGAATGGTGGCTTTCAGTTTGTGTGCTGCTTTTACTCATGTGTTGATCCCATAGGCGTTTGTGATGTGAGATCATGTGCCTTCGCAAAGCAGTTGTACCTAGGTGGGTGTTGGACTTCCCACGACTCAGTTTCTTTTGGCACAGGTTACAAATGGCATCGCTGATATCAGAGGCAGACACACAAAAAAAATGCCACACTGCTGAGCTTTGCAAGGACGGCATTCTGGTGGTGGCAACAGCTTGCGTTGATTGGCGTGCTGTCTGGCTGACCCCGGGTGCCGAATCTACATGCTGTCTGACTGCGCCACTAGCTCCTTGCGATGACCTCCTCCCCCTGCTTCCAACTCGTCTCCTCCTCCTCTCTGTCTCCCCATCTGAACTTTCCCCCTCTTCTTCTGCTCTTCGAGCAGGCACCCAGGTGACATCCACAGACACATCGTCATCATCAGCCGCTTCACTTGACAACTCAGCAAAGGCAGCAGCAGCAGGTACAACATCATCATCATCACAATGTACGTCCATGTGTATAATGCTGCCTGACTGAGACATATCCCCGTTATCTACATCCTCTGGCACTAATAGTTGCGCATCACTTATTTCTTCAAACTGATGTGAAAATAACTCCTCTGATGGATCAAGTGAAGCGGCTGTGGTGCTAGTGTTGGTGGTGGTGCCGGCGGGCTGGCGAGTGGTAAATTGAGAGGTGCCCGAAGCTGAGCTGGAGGAGGATGGTGCATTAAGGTTCCGAGCGGAAGCTGTAGACGATTGGGTGTCCTGTGTAAGCCAGTCAACTATGGCCTCAGAATTTTTTGAGTTCAGGGTCTGTGGTGGCCTCTGAACACTGGGCATTATTCTAGGGCCTAAGTAAATCACAGCACCACGACCACGACGGCCCTTGCGGGGTGGCCTGCCTCTGCCTGTCATTTTTTTTTTAATGTGTTGTTACTGTTGTACTATGAGTGCAAGCTGCTGTGCCACCTTATATATCAGTGGTGGGTGGGCAGTGGCACAGTACACTCTCTGTGGACCTGACAGCAGTCACTGGCACCCAGGCAACTGCAATTTAAAAAATATATATATTTTTTTTTACTTTGCAAGCTGCTGTGCCACCTTATATATCAGTGGTGGGTGGGCAGTGGCACAGTACACTCTCTGTGGACCTGACAGCAGTCACTGGCACCCAGACAACTGCAATTTAAAATATATATATATATTTTTTTACTTTGCAAGCTGCTGTGCCACCTTATATATCAGTGGTGGGTGTGCAGTGGCACAGTACACTCTCTGTGGACCTGACAGCAGTCACTGGCACCCAGGCAACTGCAATTTAAAAAAATATATATATATTTTTTACTTTGCAAGCTGCTGTGCCACCTTATATATCAGTGGTGGGTGGGCAGTGGCACAGTACACTCTCTGTGGACCTGACAGCAGTCACTGGCACCCAGGCAACTGCAATTTAAAAATATATATATATTTTTTTTACTTTGCAAGCTGCTGTGCCACCTTATATATCAGTGGTGGGTGGGCAGTGGCACAGTACACTCTCTGTGGACCTGACAGCAGTCACTGGCACCCAGGCAACTGCAATTTAAAAAAAAATATATTTTTTTTTTACTTTGCAAGCTGCTGTGCCACCTTATATATCAGTGGTGGGTGGGCACACAGTGGCACTGCAGTGGGCACAGTACACTCTGTGGACCTGACAGTCACTGGCAGCCCAGGCAACTGCAATAATAAAAAATATTTTTTTTTTCAATTTATTGCAACAAGATGCTGTGCCAACGTATATATATCAGTGGTGGGCAGTGCACTGCAGTGGGTACAGTGCACTCTGTGGACCTGACACAGCACTCACTGCAATTATGACAGAGGAAAAAAAAATATTTTTTAAAATGCCAGGTACTGTGCCTGTGCCACCCGAAATGAGTGTGGTGTGCACACAGTACAGTCTGTGGTAGGTCTGTGGCCTCTCACACACAGCGGGCAGGCAACTGCAGTGTACAATAGATATATATATATATATATATATATATATATATATATATATATATAAAGAAAAAAATCTATTACCTTACCAGCCCTTGAAAGGGCTTTTGGGGACACTATATATATATATATATATATAAATAAAAAAATCCTCAATTACCAGCCCTTAAAAGGGCTTTTGGGGACACTAGATAGATATAGATATATATATATATATATATATGAAGAAACAACTCAATTACCAGCCCTTAAAAGGGCTTTTGGGGACGCTAGGTATATATATATATATATATATAAAAAAAAAAAAAAAAACACAAATACCAGCCCTTAGAAGGGCTTTTTGGGGTGCTGATATTACAGCAGTAGTGGACCAAGAACACTGCAAGACCAGGAACACTGACTAACTGTCCCTAGCTTAACAGCAGCAGCAGCAGCTCTCCCTACTCTCACTACACACACTGCTTCAGAATGATCTAAGATGGATGCTGCCCTTGCTTATTTATAGGAGGTGGGAGGGTGTGGGAGGGAGGTACGCTGATTGGCTGGAAATGTGTCTGCTGACTGTAAAGTTCAGGGTCAAAGTTTGCCTCAATGATGTCTTATGGGGGGCGGACCGAACATCGCATATGTTCGCCGGCAGCGGCGAACGCGAACATGCTAAGTTCGCCGGGAACTGTTCGCCGGCGAACAGTTCTATACATCTCTACTCATTGGATTGTGATTTGTAGTCAAGAAGCACAGTGCACATAGACTGCAGACTAATTACCTTCTATTTAGGGAATTTTTTCCATTATTAGAGAATATTATCAAACGCCTTACTTCTACCATCTTCCAAAAGTTCACAAGTGCATCTCGAACCCCCCCTGGCAGACCCATTATGGCTGCCATGGACAGTGTCACAAGTGGCTTCTCACAATACGTGGATGTATTCTTGCAGCCTATAGTGCAAAATTTACCCTCGTATATTTGAGATGGCATCCACCTGTTAGAGCTACTTGCCCCTTACTCTTGGAACCCCTCATACCTTTGGGTGTCTTTGGATGTACAATCCTTATATACATCCATACCACATGAGATAGGTATAAGAGCATTAGAATTTTACTTGGGCCATGACTCTTCCATCAATCCCCGACAGGCAGGTTTTATTATGGAGGCCACGCATTTTTGTCTTACCCACAATTATTTTATGTTTAATGAAGATTACTATCTGCAAGTGAATGGTACAGCTATGGGTGCTAATTTTGCCCCTTCGTATGCTAACCTCGCAATGGGCCATTGGGAAACACATTACGTTCTGAATAATAACCCATATAATTCACATATAGTTTTTTTCGGTCGCTATATTGATGATATCCTTATTATTTGGGATGGGGACTCTTCCGTGGTGGATGAGTTTGTAACCCATTGTAATCAAAATGATATGGGCCTGACCTTCACTTCGGTGGTTAATAAAATCGCGAAGACCATCTTGTGTTGGCTAAAAATTATAATAAGCTCTCTGACTATGAAGATCAAGGGCAGATCCTAAAGAGGAAATTTGCTGATAAAGGTTATCCTCCAGACCTTATTGAACAATCATATTCTCAGTATATAGCGCCAGCGGAAACCAATAGAATAAAGCCAGGGGAGGATGTAAAAAATCTGCAAATGAGATTCACTACACAATATCACAATTGTCACCAACGAATGGAAAAAGTGGTATCAAAACATTGGCCTCTACTACTCCAGGACCCACACTTAAAAACTCTGAATATTAAGGCAAAAATCGCCCCTAGTAAATTAAAAACTACCAAAAAACAACAGTCATCCCTTCTTACCTTCTTCAATATGGTTGGCATGTACCAATGCCGCAAACCATTATGCTTGACATGTCAGTTCGTTACATATGGCAAAAAAGACTTCATGGTCAAGGGGACCACGTATGGAATTAAGAAGTTCCATACCTGCTCCTCTGACTTTGTGGTCTATTGCCTAAAGTGTCCATGCGGCCTACACTATGTAGGCCGTACTATACGTACACTACGAGCCAGTTTTGGCCAACACAGACGGTATATACAGGAAGGCAAAGACATACACAGTGTCCCTAGACACTTTCTACACCATCACGACAAATCCACTGATGGTTTGCAGGTGTGGGTGATCGAATCTATTCCAAGGAGTTTCCCTACGGCGGAGAGGTTCAAACGGCTCTGCCAAAGGGAAACTTATTGGATATACGCCTTAGATGTCCTCTCGCCTGGGGGACTCAATGAGGAATTGGATGTGAATACCATCCTGTAAGGTGTGAACCATATGTCAGGCCAGTTATGTATTCTTTATGAGTTGCTCATATGAATTGTTTTTATGCTTACTGATTCTAACTTAACTAGGCTAGGCTCACATTATTTCTTTGCTAAACCACATCTTCTTCTAAAAATGTTTTAATTTTTTAAATTGATTGTATTATTTTATTATACATTTTTCTTATTGGTGAGGTTGTACGAGAAGTGTACGCTTTTATGTAAACGTGCGTTTTTATCCCCATATGCATTTTTATCTTGATACATTTTTGAGATATGTATATTTGTGCCTTTTAATCTTTTTAATTTTTTATTCTCCCCCTCCCTTCTTCCTTCTTCTTTTCTTCCTTTTGTTTTACTATTTTTTTTTTTTCCCCCATTTCTTATATATTTTTTATATTATAGATCACATTGCTATGGAATTAGCTCACAGTAATTTTACTTGTAATCTTATTGTTACTTTATTTGCTTTATGTTAAATATGATGTATGCTCTTAGTATTAGCATAATAGTATGGTATTAGAATTCCCTTTTTTGCCCCGCCTCTGTACTGTGATTAGCGCAGCCAGCCCCATATATGACCGCATCTTGCCGGTCTTCAGAAACGTCTGAGGAAGGAGCGCAGTACGCATGCTCCGAAACGCGTTACGTCATCACTAGCCGACGAGCGGTTCATCGCCGTCTGTGGCTTGGTCCTGCTCCCCCATTGGATTCTATTCAGTGGCGTCATCTCCCGGCTGCTGGTCCGGCGGGTCCGGCTGACAGGAAGAAGCGCCATGCCATGCAAGGGTAGAGAAGCCATCAGGAGAAACTTAATCTCTATGTAAGTGTGCTATGTCTCTTTGTGCAATAAACTTTGCTTGTTACTGAGTGGCGCCTGTCCTCTTCTGTTTTTTTATGCTGGAGAAGCTCAGGCTAAGGCTATCCAGGATGGACACTATGATGAGAAGCAGTGTGTCACCGGAGGAACGGCTGCTTGTGACATTTCGGTAAGTGAAATAATTTTTGGGGGTTTTGTCTAGGGTTAGTACTTGGGTACGTGTTAAGAGGGTTAGGGGTGAGGTCCTAGTTTGAGGTATAGTTAAAAGAGTTTTAGATGTTGCTTGAAAGGTTAGAAAGCTATATATATGTATATATATATATATATATATATATATATATATATATATATATATATATATATTTATGTAATATGTAATAATTTTTTTTTCAATTATTATTTTAGGTTTCTTGCTACTGGACAAAGTTTTGCCTCCCTACACCACTATTTTTTACTTGGTGTCTCCACAGTGGCAAAAATTATTAAGGAAACATGCGTGGCAATATGGGAGGAGTTAAAGCAGGTGGTAATGCCGGAGCCGACTGAAGAGATCTGGGAAGCTGTTGTAGGTGAGTTTTGGGAGAAAACTCAGTTCCCCAACTGTATTGGTGCCCTTGATGGAAAGCACATCAGTGTGAAGAAGCCTCCCCAATCCGGATCGGCATATTACAATTACAAGAAATATTTTTCGGTGGTACTCCTGGCATTGGCTGATGCCCATCTGCAATTTATTGCAGTTGATGTTGGAGCATACGGCAGCCAGGGTAATGCCCGCATCTTTCGCGAATCGGCCTTCGGACGTCGGCTACACGAAGGATGACTCAATATACCAGCAAGCAGGCCTCTACCATGTACAGAAGAACCAAGCTTGCCATTGGTTATGGTGGCAGACGAGGCCTTTGGACTGGCAGAAAATTTGATGAGGCCATACAGTGGCTATGGTCTGAGTCATTCCAAAAGAATATTCAATTATCGCCTGAGCCATGCACGTCGCGTTGTGGAGTGTGCGTTCGGTGTGTGCTCAGCAAAATGGCATCAAGGTTGTCCTGGCATGCTGCGTTTTGCACAATTTTCTAAGGCACAGCGACAGGAGCACCGTTGAACCAGAGCCACATAACCCCAGTCACCGCGTGCAGTTTATGAACTTGCGGACAACAGCATGGGTCATGACCATCAGAGATCAGTTTGCTGATTTCTTTGTCTAGCCTGATGGGGAAGGGCATGGCAGGATAATTGTGTCTAAAAACATTCATCTTGTAAAAATTTTGTTATCTTCTAATACAGCTTTTAAACACTTCTGTCAGTTCTTTTGATGTCTCTCATTCGACCATTGTTCCAGTGCAATTTTACATGAGGCAAGCGTATGCCACCCCTTACTGGCCTGTGCATACATTTGCCCCATGCAGAAAGAAAAAGGGTGGTTTCCTTCTGCATGAGGCAAGTGTATGCCACCCCTTACTGGCCTGTGCATACATTTGCCCCATGCAGAAGGAAAAGGGTGGTTTCCTTCTGCATGAGGCAAGCGTATGCCACCCCTTACTGGCCTGTGCATACATTTGCCCCATGCAGAAGGAAAAAGAGTGGTTTCCTTCTGCATGAGGCAAGCGTATGCCACCCCTTACTGGCCTGTGCAGATGTACTATTTTTGCCACATACACCAACAAAAAAAACAGAAAGACAAAATATTATTTTAACATACTTTTTTTATTCAAGAAACAAAAACTAAAATAATCACAGCTGCTCATAGGGATAGGACGATTGGTCACCATGGCGTGATTTGGCACGGGGATAGGTTGCATCAGGCTGCGAGTGGGTAGCTTGGGGCAGGCGTTCACGCCCAAAATCATGGTGGTAGGGGGGTCCTGAAAATGTTCGATCTGGGTAATGGGAATGGGCATGTTGTTGAGAAAAGTCAATGGAGGAGTGGGATGGGAAATAGGTGGACGGGGACAAGGTAGGTGTTAGGTGGCGTTGCGGAGGGGGCTGGTATTGAAAGGGGGGTGTTAGCGCTTCTGACGTCCCAGAGGCCATTGGGGGATCCAGAAAAGCGTTGTATGGATCCCTTGGTGGTAGTGGTGGTGGGTGCGGCCCACCACTTATTTTAGCATGTCGGTATTGCATTGCAATAGCGAACATGCGATCCATGCACAGCTTTTCCTGTTCTCCCCCAATGTCCTCCAGGATGTGATATAAAGTGCGGCAGAAGCAGGCACGGGCGTTGCCAGGATCCAGGAAGGCATCCACACTGCGCCTCTCCTGCCGCACTTCCTGCGGCAACGCTAACACCCCGAATGACGATGCCGCCACCCCTCTGACGCTGATTGTGGCCACGGCCAAGCACACCGCCACGGCCACGCACATTGGATAAACTGGACGGTTAGGAGGGTGTGAATTCACTGCTTTCTGTGGCAGCACTGGGGGGGTCTCTCTTCACACGGCGCTTCTACCGCCTCCTCTCTTACATCATCCTCAATGTCAGATGTTGTCCTGAAAAGAAAACAATATCAAAAAATGGCTGCAGAATAGTAAAATTATATTAGCAGGAAACAATGCTCCATGCACCCCTATGTGTAATTAATTGAAAAATACAGTATGTGCTTAAAAAAGTTAACTTACTCTCTATTGCCGTCTATCATGGCTTTACATGCAGAGGTCAGAGCTGAAAGGGTTTGAAAGTGAGATGTGGATGGAGGGTACAGAGGTGAGCAGCTGTGGAAAAAGGCTGAACTCTGCATGAAGCACAACCCTGAATTCTGCACTCTGTATGCAGCGCACCGCTGGACTCTGCACTATGTAGGTAGCGCAGTCCTAAGCTCTGCGCTCTGTGTGTAAACCCCCCCCTTCTTGACCTCTGCACTCCTGGTATTTTATGCCCCTTTAAGACCCTCCCACTGTGAAATTTGACCACACACACTATTTGATGCTGTTCGGAGTTGATAAAGTTTAAGGGGTCGTGGTTGAGTTCCTGTACCTATTTTCTAAGAAAAAAAGCCCTGTGTGGAGGCAATATCAACATTTGGTGAGGGGGAAAGCATACAACCCAATTTTTTATTTTTAAATTACATATAGATATGTGTGTGTGTGTGTGTGTATATATGCGTGTGTGTATATACAGTGCCTTGCGAAAGTATTTGGCCCCCTTGAACTTTGCGACCTTTTGCCACATTTCAGGCTTAAAACATAAAGATATAAAACTGTAATTTTTTGTGAAGAATCAACAACAAGTGGGACACAATCATAAAGTGGAACGAAATTTATTGGATATTTCAAACTTTTTTAACAAATAAAAAACTGAAAAATTGGGCGTGCAAAATTATTCAGCCCCCTTACGTTAATACTTTTTTAATACTTAACACCTTTTCCTGCTATTACAGCTGTAAGTCACTTGGGGTATGTCTTTATCAGTTTTGCACATTGAGAGACTGAAATTTTTGATCAATTCCTCCTTGCAAAACAGCTCGAGCTCAGTGAGGTTGGATGGAGAGCGTTTGTGAATAGCAGTTTTCAGTTCTTTCCACAGATTCCCGATTGGATTCAGGTTTGGACTTTGACTTGGCCATTCTAACACCTGGATATGTTTATTTGTGAACCATTCCATTGTAGATTTTGCTTTATGTTTTGGATCATTGTCTTGTTGGAAGACAAATCTCCGTCCCAGTCTCAGGTCTTTTGCAGACTCCATCAGGTTTTCTTCCAGAATGGTCCTGTATTTGGCTCCATCCATCTTCCCATCAATTTTAACCATCTTCCCTGTTACTGCTGAAGAAAAGCAGGCCTAAACCATGATGCTGCCACCACCATGTTTGACAGTGGGGATGGTGTGTTCAGGGTGATGAGCTGTGTTGCTTTTTACGCTAAACATAACGTTTTGCATTGTTGCCAAAAAGTTCGGTTTTGGTTTCATCTGACCAGAGCACCTTCTTCCACATGTTTGGTGTCTCCCAGGTGGCTTGTGGCAAACTTTAAACAACACTTTTTATGGATATCTTTAAGAAATGGCTTTCTTCTTGCCACTTTTCCATAAAGGCCAGATTTGTGCAGTATACGACTGATTGTTGTCCTATTGACAGAGTCTCCCACCTCAGCTGTAGATCTCTGCAGTTCATCCAGAGTGATCATGGGCCTCTTGGCTGCATCTCTGATCAGTCTTCTCCTTGTATGAGCTGAAAGTTTAGAGGGACGGCCAAGTCTTCATAGATTTGCAGTGGTCTGATACTCCTTCCATTTCAATATTATCGCTTGCACAGTGCTCCTTGGGATGTTTAAAGCTTGGGAAATCTTTTTGTATCCAAATCCGGCTTTAAACTTCTCCACAACAGTATCTCGGACCTGCCTGGTGTGTTCCTTGATCTTCATGATGCTCTCTGCGCTTTAAACGGACCTCTGAGACTATCACAGTGCAGGTGAATTTATACAGAGACTTGATTACACACAGGTGGATTCTATTTATCATCATTAGTCATTTAGGTCAACATTGGATCATTCAGAGATCCTCACTGAACTTCTGGAGAGAGTTTGCTGCACTGAAAGTAAAGGGGCTGAATAATTTTGCACGCCCAATTTTTCAGTTTTTTTTATTGTTAACAAAGTTTGAAATATCCAATACATTTTGTTCCACTTCATGATTGTGTCCCACTTGTCGTTGATTCTTCACAAAAAATTACAGTTTTATATCTTTATGTTTGAAGCCTGAAATGTGGCAAAAGGTCGCAAAGTTCAAGGGGGCCGAATACTTTTGCAAGGCAATGTGTATATATATATATATATGTGTGTGTGTGTGTGTGCATATGACTTTTTTTCCATTAATTATCTAATTTTCTTATTTCACGCTTTTTATTCATCTTTTACCATTTATCATCATCACTTTATACACATATACAGTACACCACTTTACTTATTTTTTTCACATCCATCACTTTTATTCCCTTTACATCCCTTTTTCTGATTTTAGTTCACCTTTCACCCTCTCCTCACCTCACCTCATCATTCCTTCCTCACAGTTTGAACGATCAACCATACATAAATCAAAGAAAAATTTGCGCTCACATCAAAGATAAAAAGAAGCAACTTAAGTGCAAGACAAACACAATACAAACCAAAATACAAAAGAAAGTTGCGCTATGCAATGTGACATAAATTGATAAATAAATTCATCATTTTTAAAATAAATGTCCATAAAGTGAACATTAAAACACAATAGAAAAAAAATCCATATCAACGTGTGGGAAAGAAGAAGACACCAGTGATAATGTCCAAACATAAAAAATTGGCCACAATGCAGCTGTACAATTCTTCTGCGATAAAAGAGCCTTCAGCGCACAAAGTGATTCATTCACCCAAAAATAGATAGCCTCTTACCATAAAAACTTGACCATCAAGGTCGTCAACATTTGTACCATAACCTGGCCAGGGCCTCTGGGGTAGGAAGTATCATGAAGTATATGGATCCAAAAGGATTATGGAAAACACGTCCACTTCCATGTCCACCTCCACTTACTATGACTAATATCACTCCCCATGAAAGAGATAATAATCCTTCATAGTGTAAACTGTATCAATTTTATTAAAGGATAAAGAAATGCACTTACAGAAATACAGATAAAAAAACGTATGAAAATATAAAGCCAGCCAGCTAATCCAACATTGCTCTTCCTTCCGGAATATAACGCGGTGACGTCAGCGCGTCTCGACCCAACGCGTTTCATCACAGATGACGTCATCCTGGGGTACTTTTATCACAGAAGAAATGTACAGCTGCATTGTGGTAAATCTTTTATGTTTGGACATTATCACTGGTGTCTTTCTTTCTCACACGTTGATATGGACTTTTTTTCTATTGTGTTTTAATTTTCCCTTTATGGACATTTATTTAAAAAATGATGAATTAATTTATCAATTTATGTCATATTACATAGCGCAACTTTCTTTGGTATGTTGATCAACCATACATACCTGCCAGCTCTTTATACATCCTGAGTGACTTCCAATGATACCTATATACTCCCCACATGCATGGGATCTTCATTTCCATGACTAACTCTGGGGTCGGAGGGAAACGCGTTGGGGACAAGGCCTGGCTGGAGCCCAGGCTGAGGTTGTCTGACTCATACAACCATAGGACTCAGTGGATGTGTGGCATTAGGGATCTTTACTCTCTTCGTTCCAGTTCTTCCAGTAAGCTTGGCAAGCGTTAACAAGGTTCCATAAATATTTTTCTTCCTGATGAATTCTGGAATACTTCTGTAGCACACCCTACGTAGGAGCTGCAGTCAAAGGGTATTTACCACTCCTGCACAGCCAGGCACACCAAATCTTCACAAGCTCCCAGAGACAGAGAACAGTCCATGACTTTGTTTTTTATGTTTTATTAGGGTGTTTCAACTTGGATAGGGATGGAAGGTTATGGGATACCCACTTGACTTCAACAACTTCAGGGAAAACTTCATATACACAGGCTCTATATACAGTCTTTACTTCTTCACCTGCACACACTTGGTTCCTTCTCCTCTATTCAGTTTCTGCTGGCTCACTCCTTGAGGGGAGCAGACAGGGCCTGATATCAGCTCAGCAACAGCCCATTACAGACAGGAACTTACAGCCCCTAACAGTAGCACATAGGAGTGACACCGCTTACACTTTCTTATTTTCTCCCTTTGTGGTCACTGAGTTCTTTAAGCAATGCCAACCCACCTGGCTGCATCTGCCCCTTTTCACCAGTCCATTTGACTGTTTCCTCACCAGCCCACCCAGCTGACCCTCAGGAGATCCCTAGGGAAAGTCCTGAAGACTTAAGCACACCACTGTCTTTAAGAGAAACTGGCTACAGGTGGCAGTCTCTCCCAGTTGTTAGTCCCCATAGTGCCACTCACTCTGTCCTTTCTTACTCCTGTACCTCAAGGAAAGACTTCCCCCCCGTGTGTTACGGCAGGATCCTTTCAGCACCCAAGCCTCCATCCGACTGCCCCTGCTTGAATGACTCATATTTATTTATGAGGTGGACTCAGTCCCCCCACTGGGGATTGGCTGATTCCTCATAAATATTCATTGCAGCCCTTCCTAGCTCTCACCCTCTAGTTCTAGAAGATTCTACAACCTTCCAGACCAGCGGTAAGTGCCAGAGAGAACTGCCAGATGAGTCATCCAGCCCTATCTCACTGAACCCTGACCCAGATTCCACAGCTCAGGCTTAGCCCTGAGCTAAACTAGAATTTACCTACTCTAAGCTCTAACACATCCTACACTGCTTCTAGCACACACTAGAGGGTGTTACATTTCTCTGTAGTAACTGATAGCCTCTGTACTTGCCAAAAATGTTCTTAATCTGAAAAATGAAAACAAATGCAGCCACCACATCTAAGGACTGGTAAACTGCAAAATATATATTTTTTTCTTAGAATTAGAAAAACCTTAGGTTAGGTTGGATGGGCGAAGGCCATTTACTGTATCATGACACTAGCATGTGTATATAGAAATTGACATCTACCCAGCAGCTTATTGGTTGCTCAGTTTATTTACCAGAGCTGCTCGCATTCAAATCTGTAGTTCTTCCTACGAAGTACAGTCATAAGAAGAAGTCCCTTTCTGCATGAACACACATGTTTATTTCCTAGTACTATAATATTCTTTCTTTCCTTACAGCAGTTTTGTAGAAGAGAGATGAAGGTTCTTATCCCATCCTTTATTATATTCCTTCCCTTACTACTGATCATTACAGCTGAAGGTAAGAAAATTATATGTATCTCTTTTATATTAATGAAAAATATCTTTATGAGGCATTGCAACTGATATAATCAAACTGCATCAATGTATTATAAAAGCAAAGGGAAGTGTGTTATTCAGGTGTGTGATGAAGCTAAAACTGTGTGATAAATAATCCAAGCAATGTAATAAATTATAATTCTCAATCTAATAAACCTTATCCAAGATAATAAATATAAAATGCATGAATATAAATAAAATACTAAATGAGTAGAAGGCACAGATGTATAAATAATAATCCCAATTGTAGTGAATATCTATACGTGCAAACAATGCCAAAAAAAGTGCAAAAAAATGTAAGTCCAGAGACAAAAATCTTATTTTGTAAAGTGCAGAAGGAGAAAGTTCAAAAATATTATTATGTTAAAGTTCATCCACTCATCGATTGGATAGTCCGGTGATCTCACCTCTATAATTAGAGTCAATACTAAAGTCAATACTAAATAGAGTAATTAAATGTGACAAAATGTGACAAAATTACACTCTGTGGAGTGACTTCTCCTCTCGGCGTATTGTCCCCAGATATGTAAATGAGTGTTTTTGCATAGGTGGAATAGATGTTTTCACTTGATATCACTTTTCACAGAATGTTGGTTCCTATGCACTGCACTGATTGATGAACCTTTTTTGTCACTTAAAAATAATATATTTTTTTCTGACAATATTACACTATATGTTGTTTATTTTTATTTACATATCTGGGGAGAATACGTCAAGAGGAGAAGTCATTCCACAGAGTGGAATTTTGTCACATTTAATTACAAGTATTGACTAGTGTTGAGCGAACACGGACTGTATTATTCGTGTTCGTACCGAATAATTGGATTTTTTGTACCCGAACACGGACACGGACACTTTACTGTATGTTCGGGTAAAAATCCGTGTTCGGTCGTTTTATTTCCGGGTTTTGCATGCTTTGGCGCTCTTTTCATGGCGGGCTTTCAACAGCCAATCAACAATCGTTTAACTGGTGTGCCTTAAGCCATCCCAGCCATGCCTGCAAATGTCTCAGTAGCTGTGATTGGCCGTCTGAAGCATGTGACCAAGTCTTTATAAGTTCGAGGCAGCCGCAGCGGCGTCATTATGCTGCTTAGATTCAGGGACAGAGCACACATCAACGTGCTGGCTGCTGATTAGGGAAAGATAGGCAGGAAAAAACCATTTGTGTCCGGATAGAATTGAGGGACAGGTCGGAGTGTTTAGGCAGGGCGAGTTGTAGGCATTTTAGGGATAGAGTCTGCTGAATTATAGGGTCAGTGTCTTCTACAAACTACAATCGATATTGCTGTGTGGGGGGTGGGGTGAATCTGCACTCAATCCTGATCTACGATCTCTTCTCAATCCTGTTAGGGACAGAGTCTGCTGAATTTTAGGGAAACTGTGTTCTACAAACTACAATCGATATTGCTGTGTGGTGTGGGATTGTCAGTGATCCACATCCATTTTTCTGTGTGTGAGCTGCAGTGAACACAATCTTTTTGGGCTGCAGTGAACACAATCTTTTTGGGCTGCAGTGAACACAATCTTTTTGGGCTGCAGTGAACACAATCTTTTTGGGCTGCAGTGAACACAATCTTTTTGGGCTGCAGTGAACACAATCTTTTTGGGGTGCAGTGAACAAAATCTTTTTGGGGTGCAGTGAACACAATCCTTTTTGGTGTGCAGTGAACACAATCTTTGTGGGGTGCAGTGAACAAAATCCTTTGTGGGGTGCAGTGAACACAATCTTTTTGGGGTGCAGTGAACAAAATCCTTTTTGGGGTGCAGTGAACAACATCCTTTTTGGGGTGCAGTGAACACAATCTTTTTGGGGTGCAGTGAACAAAATCCTTTGTGGGGTGCAGTGAACACAATCTTTTTGGGGTGCAGTGAACACAATCTTTTTGGGGTGGAGTGAACAACATCCTTTTTGGGGTGCAGTGAACAAAATCCTTTTTGGGGTGCAGTGAACAAAATCATTTTTGGGGTGCAGTGAACACAATCTTTTTGGGGTGCAGTGAACACAATCTTTGTGGGGTGCAGTGAACACAATCTTTTTGGGGTGGAGTGAACAACATCCTTTTTGGGGTGCAGTGAACAACATCCTTTTTGGGGTGCAGTGAACACAATCTTTTTGGGGTGCAGTGAACACAATCTTTGTGGGGTACAGTGAACAGAATCTTTGTGGGGTGCAGTGAACACAATCTTTGGGGGGTACAGTGAACACAATCTTTGTGAGGTGCAGTGAACACAATCTTTGTGGGGTGCAGTGAACACAATCATTGTGGGGTGCAGTGAACTCAATCTTTGTGGGGTACAGTGAACACAATCTCATACTTCTGAAGGTTTGAGGGTGCTGCCTGTTCCATACTCCCCCTACTCCTCATCTAGCCTTTTAGGGGTACAAACAATAGTAATTGGGGCCTAGTGTGGTTGTGTACGTGTGATATACATACACTTTTTTGGGATCATATTTTCTATTCCGCTATTTAATCAAAAACCTTTGGGGATCAGTTAAATTGGGGGATAGTCTGTGTTGGTACGTGTGAGAGAGATCCACCTTTCCAAGTTGTTGGGGTTCATCTCATACTTCTGAAGGTTTGAGGGTGCTGCCTGTTCCATACTCCCCCTACTCCTAGCCTTTTAGGGGTACAAACAATAGTAATTGGGGCCTAGTGTGGTTGTGTACGTGTGATATACATACACTTTTTTGGGATCATATTTTCTATTCCGCTATTTAATCAAAAACCTTTGGGGATCAGTTAAATTGGGGGATAGTCTGTGTTGGTACGTGTGAGAGAGATCCACCTTTCCAAGTTGTTGGGGTTCATCTCATACTTCTGAAGGTTTGAGGGTGCTGCCTGTTCCATACTCCCCCTACTCCTAGCCTTTTAGGGGTACAAACAATAGTAATTGGGGCCTAGTGTGGTTGTGTACGTGTGATATACATACACTTTTTTGGGATCATATTTTCTATTCCGCTATTTAATCAAAAACCTTTGGGGATCAGTTAAATTGGGGGATAGTCTGTGTTGGTACGTGTGAGAGAGATCCACCTTTCCAAGTTGTTGGGGTTCATCTCATACTTCTGAAGGTTTGAGGGTGCTGCCTGTTCCATACTCCCCCTACTCCTAGCCTTTTAGGGGTACAAACAATAGTAATTGGGGCCTAGTGTGGTTGTGTACGTGTGATATACATACACTTTTTTGGGATCATATTTTCTATTCCGCTATTTAATCAAAAACCTTTGGGGATCAGTTAAATTGGGGGATAGTCTGTGTTGGTACGTGTGAGAGAGATCCACCTTTCCAAGTTGTTGGGGTTCATCTCATACTTCTGAAGGTTTGAGGGTGCTGCCTGTTCCATACTCCCCCTACTCCTAGCCTTTTAGGGGTACAAACAATAGTAATTGGGGCCTAGTGTGGTTGTGTACGTGTGATATACATACACTTTTTTGGGATCATATTTTCTATTCCGCTATTTAATCAAAAACCTTTGGGGATCAGTTAAATTGGGGGATAGTCTGTGTTGGTACGTGTGAGAGAGATCCACCTTTCCAAGTTGTTGGGGTTCATCTCATACTTCTGAAGGTTTGAGGGTGCTGCCTGTTCCATACTCCCCCTACTCCTAGCCTTTTAGGGGTACAAACAATAGTAATTGGGGCCTAGTGTGGTTGTGTACGTGTGATATACATACACTTTTTTGGGATCATATTTTCTATTCCGCTATTTAATCAAAAACCTTTGGGGATCAGTTAAATTGGGGGATAGTCTGTGTTGGTACGTGTGAGAGAGATCCACCTTTCCAAGTTGTTGGGGTTCATCTCATACTTCTGAAGGTTTGAGGGTGCTGCCTGTTCCATACTCCCCCTACTCCTAGCCTTTTAGGGGTACAAACAATAGTAATTGGGGCCTAGTGTGGTTGTGTACGTGTGATATACATACACTTTTTTGGGATCATATTTTCTATTCCGCTATTTAATCAAAAACCTTTGGGGATCAGTTAAATTGGGGGATAGTCTGTGTTGGTACGTGTGAGAGAGATCCACCTTTCCAAGTTGTTGGGGTTCATCTCATACTTCTGAAGGTTTGAGGGTGCTGCCTGTTCCATACTCCCCCTACTCCTAGCCTTTTAGGGGTACAAACAATAGTAATTGGGGCCTAGTGTGGTTGTGTACGTGTGATATACATACACTTTTTTTGGATCATATTTTCTATTCCGCTATTTAATCAAAAACCTTTGGGGATCAGTTAAATTGGGGGATAGTCTGTGTTGGTACGTGTGAGAGAGATCCACCTTTCCAAGTTGTTGGGGTTCATCTCATACTTCTGAAGGTTTGAGGGTGCTGCCTGTTCCATACTCCCCCTACTCCTAGCCTTTTAGGGGTACAAACAATAGTAATTGGGGCCTAGTGTGGTTGTGTACGTGTGATATACATACACTTTTTTGGGATCATATTTTCTATTCCGCTATTTAATCAAAAACCTTTGGGGATCAGTTAAATTGGGGGATAGTCTGTGTTGGTACGTGTGAGAGAGATCCACCTTTCCAAGTTGTTGGGGTTCATCTCATACTTCTGAAGGTTTGAGGGTGCTGCCTGTTCCATACTCCCCCTACTCCTAGCCTTTTAGGGGTACAAACAATAGTAATTGGGGCCTAGTGTGGTTGTGTACGTGTGATATACATACACTTTTTTTGGATCATATTTTCTATTCCGCTATTTAATCAAAAACCTTTGGGGATCAGTTAAATTGGGGGATAGTCTGTGTTGGTACGTGTGAGAGAGATCCACCTTTCCAAGTTGTTGGGGTTCATCTCATACTTCTGAAGGTTTGAGGGTGCTGCCTGTTCCATACTCCCCCTACTCCTCATCTAGCCTTTTAGGGGTACAAACAATAGTAATTGGGGCCCAGTGTGGTTGTGTACGTGTGATATACATACACTTTTTTGGGATCATATTTTCTATTCCGCTATTTAATCAAAAACCTTTGGGGATCAGTTAAATTGGGGGATAGTCTGTGTCGGTACGTGTGAGAGAGATCCACCTTTCCAAGTTGTTGGGGTTCATCTCATACTTCTGAAGGTTTGAGGGTGCTGCCTGTTCCATACCCCCCCTACTCCTCATCTAGCCTTTTAGGGGTACAAACAATAGTAATTGGGGCCTAGTGTGGTTGTGTACGTGCGAGATACATACACTTTTTTTGATCATATTTCCTATTCCGCTATTCAATAAAAACCTTTGAGGATCAATTGAATTGCGGGATAGTCTGTGTCGGTACGTGTGAGAGAGATCCACCTTTCCAAGTTGTTGGGGTTCATCTCATACTTCTGAAGGTTTGAGGGTGCTGCCTGTTCCATACTCCCCCTACTCCTCATCTAGCCTTTTAGGGGTACAAACAATAGTAATTGGGGCCTAGTGTGGTTGTGTACGTGTGATATACATACACTTTTTTTGGATCATATTTTCTATTCCGCTATTTAATCAAAAACCTTTGGGGATCAGTTAAATTGGGGGATAGTCTGTGTTGGTACGTGTGAGAGAGATCCACCTTTCCAAGTTGTTGGGGTTCATCTCATACTTCTGAAGGTTTGAGGGTGCTGCCTGTTCCATACTCCCCCTACTCCTCATCTAGCCTTTTAGGGGTACAAACAATAGTAATTGGGGCCCAGTGTGGTTGTGTACGTGTGATATACATACACTTTTTTGGGATCATATTTTCTATTCCGCTATTTAATCAAAAACCTTTGGGGATCAGTTAAATTGGGGGATAGTCTGTGTCGGTACGTGTGAGAGAGATCCACCTTTCCAAGTTGTTGGGGTTCATCTCATACTTCTGAAGGTTTGAGGGTGCTGCCTGTTCCATACCCCCCCTACTCCTCATCTAGCCTTTTAGGGGTACAAACAATAGTAATTGGGGCCTAGTGTGGTTGTGTACGTGCGAGATACATACACTTTTTTTGATCATATTTCCTATTCCGCTATTCAATAAAAACCTTTGAGGATCAATTGAATTGCGGGATAGTCTGTGTCGGTACGTGTGAGAGAGATCCACCTTTCCAAGTTGTTGGGGTTCATCTCATACTTCTGAAGGTTTGAGGGTGCTGCCTGTTCCATACTCCCCCTACTCCTCATCTAGCCTTTTAGGGGTACAAACAATAGTAATTGGGGCCTAGTGTGGTTGTGTACGTGTGATATACATACACTTTTTTTGGATCATATTTTCTATTCCGCTATTTAATCAAAAACCTTTGGGGATCAGTTAAATTGGGGGATAGTCTGTGTTGGTACGTGTGAGAGAGATCCACCTTTCCAAGTTGTTGGGGTTCATCTCATACTTCTGAAGGTTTGAGGGTGCTGCCTGTTCCATACCCCCCCTACTCCTCATCTAGCCTTTTAGGGGTACAAACAATAGTAATTGGGGCCTAGTGTGGTTGTGTACGTGTGATATACATACACTTTTTTTGGATCATATTTTCTATTCCGCTATTTAATCAAAAACCTTTGGGGATCAGTTAAATTGGGGGATAGTCTGTGTTGGTACGTGTGAGAGAGATCCACCTTTCCAAGTTGTTGGGGTTCATCTCATACTTCTGAAGGTTTGAGGGTGCTGCCTGTTCCATACCCCCCCTACTCCTCATCTAGCCTTTTAGGGGTACAAACAATAGTAATTGGGGCCTAGTGTGGTTGTGTACGTGCGAGATACATACACTTTTTTTGATCATATTTCCTATTCCGCTATTCAATAAAAACCTTTGAGGATCAATTGAATTGCGGGATAGTCTGTGTCGGTACGTGTGAGAGAGATCCACCTTTCCAAGTTGTTGGGGTTCATCTCATACTTCTGAAGGTTTGAGGGTGCTGCCTGTTCCATACTCCCCCTACTCCTCATCTAGCCTTTTAGGGGTACAAACAATAGTAATTGGGGCCCAGTGTGGTTGTGTACGTGTGATATACATACACTTTTTTTGGATCATATTTTCTATTCCGCTATTTAATTTAACTGGGCCTCCATGCGAGACCTGTGTGCCTTGTTGCGCTGTTTTGAGTACTCCACCAACATGGCCAGTGGCAATGACGCCGTTCTCAGCTTAACTATCCCACTTCTATGCCTCCTTGAAAAAACAATTCGGGCGATGATGGAAGAGGATGTGGCACAGGATGAGGAGGAGGAGGAGGATGAAGAGGTAACATTTCCAAGGCTTTCAGGGCAGTCATTCGCAAGGGGCTCCGAGGGTGGGTTCCTGCACACGCAAACGCCAGGGACGCAATTGTCCAGCAGGGGCACAGTTCTGGAGGATGAGGAGGATGAGGAGGAGGAGGAGCTGGAGGAGGAGATGGAACCATGTTCACAGCAGGGTGGCACCCAGGCCAGCTCATGGCCATCACTGGTGCGTGGCTGGGGGGATACAGAGGACACGGACGATACACCTCCCACAGAGGACAGCCTTTCGTTGCCTCTGGGCAGCCTGGCACACATGAGCGATTACATGCTGCAGTGTCTCCACAACGACCGCCGAGTTGCCCACATTCTAACTTGTGCTGATTACTGGGTGGCCACGCTGCTGGATCCCCGTTACAAGGACAACGTACCGTCCTTAATTCACTCACTGGAGCGCGATCGCAAGATGCGCGAGTACAAGCGCACGCTGGTAGACGCCATGCTGCTGGCATTCCCATCTGACAGCGGGGCCACAGTGGAAGCACAAGGCAGAGGAGGAGGAGGAGGAGGTCGCCAACGCAACCAGGGCACCGCCAGCACCTCAGAAGGCAGGGTTAGCATGGCCGAAATGTGGAAAAGCTTTGTCAGCACGCCACAACAAACAGCAGCACCAGCAGCTCAGATGGAACGTCTTAGCAGGAGGCAGCATTTTACCAACATGGTGGAGCAGTATGTGTGCACACGCCTACATGTAGTGAATGACGGGTCTGCCCCCTTCAACTTCTGGGTCTCCAAATTGGGCACATGGCTTGAGCTTGCCCTTTACGCCTTGGAGGTGCTGGCGTGCCCTGCAGCCAGTGTATTATCTGAACGGGTATTTAGCACGGCTGGGGGCGTTATAACAGACAAGCGCAGCCGCCTGTCCAGAGACAATGTGGACAAGCTCACGTTCATTAAAATGAACCAGGCATGGATCCCACGGGACTTTTCCGTACCTTATGCAGAATAGCAATGGATACCGACCTTACCCACCCATTGTTCCATTTTTGCTCTTTCTCACTCTTTTGGGGTGTACCCTCATTTAAAATTTTTGAAAAGAAGCAGTGTTGGCTACCTCGTCCTCCTCCTCAGGGCCAGATTAATGTAGGGGCTATTGGAGCTGCAGCTCCAGGCCCCTACCTTTTATATAGGCCCCGGGTTGGCCATATTCACTGTTACCGCTCTTCTGTCACTTGTAAACACAGAAGTCTGGCTTCTATGCTCGCTTCCCCAGGCAGCACCCTCAGAACCTCCCCACACAGCGTGAAGGCCGGACAAGGAGGGACAGTTGGCGATGCATGGATGTGTTTATGGGCTTCAGAGACAGCATCCCATGTTGAATTAGGCATGCATGGCTGCACCCTTCCTCCTCTGGGTGCATGGCAAGGCACGGCCCTTAAGGCCCTTCAAAATCCTCAGCACCAAGCCCATGATGCTGTTAATCCGGCCCTGGTCCTCCTCCACCGCCGCTTCCACCTACACCGCCCATAGGTGTGCGCAGCCTATTGCATTAAGGTGTGCACCCCAAAGTTGAAATACACATGCATGTGTTTGCCAGCAGGGAGAGTAATGTATCGGGGCCATGTACCTGTAGGCAAGGAGAAATAGAGCAGAGCAGGTCCCAGGGAAATCTTTCCCATCTCCTCACTGGCAATGCTATGTGCCCTAGGTGATTAGGGTGTGCCCAGGCACACCCAGCACACCCTGTGCGCACGCCTATGTCACCGCCACATCCACCACCACCTCAACCTCCCTCCTACTCCATATGGGCCTCGTCCTTCAGAGATGAAGAAGAACATTGTTTTATTTTTCTGTTTTTTTTTTGTTGTTTTAAGTTATTTCCCTATCCACATTTGTTTGCAGAGCACTTGCCATGCTCTTAATTACGTTTTGCTGCCATTTGCAGCACTCTAGCCCTTTCCTTTGGTGTTTTAGAGCCATTTTAGTGCCTTAAAGTTCGGGTCCCCATTGACTTCAATGGGGTTCGGTGTCCGGGAAAAGTTCGGTAAAAGTCCGGGACACGGACCCGGACTTTTTTTTAAAGTTCGGCCGAACCCGTCGAACACGGACATCTAGGTGTTCGCTCAACCCTAGTATTGACTCTAATTATGGAGATGAGATAACCAGACTATCCAATCGATGAGTGGATGAACTTTAACATAATAATATTTTTGAACTTTCTCCTTCTGCACTTTACAAAATAAGATTTTTGTCTTACATTTTTTATGCACTTTTTTGGCATTGTTTGCATGTATAGATATTCACTACAATTGGGATTATTATTTATACATCTGTGCCTTCTACTCATTTAGTATTTTATTTATATTATCTTGGATAAGGTTTATTAGATTGAGAATTATAATTTATTACTCTTCTTGGATTATCACACAGTTTTAGCTTCATCACACACCTGAATAGCGCATTACCCTTTGCTTTTATATTTCTTTTTGCAAGCCCTTAAGTACTTGTGTTGGTGAGTGCTGCAGTTCATCTATAGGTGTAGGTAGTAGCCACTAGCCACCCCAGCAACGCACATGTTCTAATACTCTATTGCAGGAATTTATTAACCTGTTCTGGCCCGGAAGGATTTGCCCCCTTAATGACCAGGCTGTTTTTTGCGATTCGGCACTGCATTACTTCAACGTACAATTGCACGGACGTGCGACACTGTACCCAAATAAAATTGATGTCCCTTTTTTTCCCCCACAAACAGAGCTTTCTTTTGGTGGTATTTGATCACCTGTGCAATTTTTATCTTTTGCGCTATAAACTAAAAAAAAAACCCACAATTATGAAAAAAAAAAAAAAACAATGTTTTTCACATTCTGCAATGTAACATTCCCCCCCAAAAAAATGTAAAAATCAAAATGTTTCATCCTTTTAGGCCAATTTGTATTCTGCTACATATTTCTGGTAAAAAAAAAAAATTGCAATAAGCGTATTTTGATTGGTTTGCGCAATAGTTATCACACCTACAAAGGTTTATATAATTTTTATTTACTTTTTTTTTTTTACTAGTATTGGTGGCGTTCTTCGATTTTTAGCTGGACTGCGACATTGCGGTGGACAGATCGGACCCCTAACTGACATTTTTGACACTTTTGGGGGGGACCAGTGACATTACTACAGTAATCAGTGCTAAAAATATGCACTGTTACTGTAATAATGACACTGGCAGGGAAGGGGTTAACATAGCGGTGATCAAAGGGTTAAGTGTGAGCCTAGGGGAGTGTTTTCTAACTGTATGGGGGAGGGACTTGTGAAATGATCATAGAGACCTGTGTTCCTATATAGAAGGGTCATAGGGGCTCTATGATCATTCCAGGGAGAAGAACGGTCAGCTGTGTTTACAACAGCAGACCATCCTCTCTCAGCGGGGATCGATCACGGGTGCCTGGCAGCAAACGTGGCGGCCGGGCCCCATGGATCGCCATCCCCGCTCACTAATGGGGGCGTAAGTGCGAAGCCGACGGTGCGCGCTCGCCCCCCAGCACCATTCCCGCAAACCGATGTACCCATACGTCAATTCGCTCAGCCGAGCCAGCCTGTCGCAGTATATATGCGGCGGGCGGTTGGCAAGTGATTAAAGTCCCCACTGTGTAATGAGTATGGGACTTTAAAGCTTTAGAACAAGAATTTCACATCTTAGTGCTAAAACAACCTTGAAACCTCTTGGCATTACCCACCCTAGTGTTATAAAAATCACTCATTGCCACACTGATTTACTGCTGCTGTGTGAGAGATAACTTCACAACCATGGACCAGTGGCGTCACTAGGGTTGGTGTCACCCGGAGCGGTAACTCACGGTGTCACCCCAACCCCTTTCAATAATGTTTTTTTATTTATTTTTTTTTTACTAATGTAACTTTTAAATCATAGCTCCCATATAACACTAAATGTAATGGCAATAGCGACATTAATAACTAGGAGAATTAAAATGACCTTAAAATTACAATGTGGCAATAGGTGTATAATGAGAATCTAAAGGAGGCTCACATACACTAGCAGCGCTAATTAAAATGACTTGTGTAAAGAAACAATGCATCAAATATTATACTCTACAAAATAGTGTCCATTCAAAGTGAGTAATATCCGCAAATGCTGAATAATATAGTCCATATATTGAATAGGATCCTGGAGTGCAAGCCTGTGAACCCCGTGGCGCTTCCTGTTTAAGTGGACCACCGTCACCACACCTCAGAAAAAACGTGCCCCCCTAGGTAGTAAAAACTCACCACAGGATGGGAAAAAAACACCTTGAATGGGATATAATTCCAGAATGTGGTAAACGAATTCCAGGTAAACGCTCTCCGGATTATCCAAACTCTGATATATAATCAGGACTTCAATTCAGCATAAACAGCACCAGACACCTCAGATCATGTATGGGAAAAGAAAGGGGGAGGACCCATAGTGTAATTCCGTAAACACCACTTTATTAAAATTCCCAATCCCCCATATAAGATACACTCACAGTGTTAAAATTAAATAGTAGCATGTAGAATAAAGACCCGGGGATACCCACATAAGGAGTCCCCCGGGGGTAGATAATACAATTTGGCTATATGTATATGAATCTCCTAGGATCTGGTTGTTTGCATCCAGGCAGGAAGTATATTTTATATTTCCGGGCATCGTTTACACCGGTGAGGAGATGATACATGAGTTTTTCCAAGAGCCTTATCCAATGAAAATGGTTTGGCATATTTACTATCCGGGTTATGGAGGTGATGGTCCGAGCCGCGACCCTGGCTGGTGATTGGTCCGCGAGTCCTAAATGGGCGGTTCCGGTCACATGCCGTTGATTGGCTCGGGTCGTGTTATCTTTCCGGAATGTGATAGTTTACCTTCCGGGTTGGAGGTGAGGGGGTCTGTTCTGAGCCGTGGCACTGGCCGGTGATTGGTCCATGTGTCTCTTATGGGCGGTCACGGGCGCGGGCCGGTGATTGGATGGTGTCCCTTTCCTCTTCCGGATTGTGTATGTATTTCAGAGGAGCGTGATGGTGCGTGCTCGCGCCCTCCGTAGAAGTCCGTGTGACGAAACATGTAAGGGCGTGAGCACGCATCCATCAGCTGTCACGCAGAGTCGGTGCGCTGGAGCTCCGGTTTCCCTAATAGGTAGCGGTGAGTTACCGGCACACGACGGACTCTTCTCTTTATTCTACATGCTACTATTTAATTTTAACACTGTGAGTGTATCTTATATGGGGGATTGGGAATTTTAATAAAGTGGTGTTTACGGAATTACACTATGGGTCCTCCCCCTTTCTTTTCCCATACATGATCTGAGGTGTCTGGTGCTGTTTATGCTGAATTGAAGTCCTGATTATATATCAGAGTTTGGGTAATCCGGAGAGCGTTTACCTGGAATTCGTTTACCACATTCTGGAATTATATCCCATTCAAGGTGTTTTTTTCCCATCCTGTGGTGAGTTTTTACTACCTAGGGGGGCACGTTTTTTCTGAGGTGTGGTGACGGTGGTCCACCTAAACAGGAAGCGCCACGGGGTTCACAGGCTTGCACTCCAGGATCCTATTCAATATATGGACTATATTATTCAGCATTTGCGGATATTACTCACTTTGAATGGACACTATTTTGTAGAGTATAATATTTGATGCATTGTTTCTTTACACAAGTCATTTTAATTAGCGCTGCTAGTGTATGTGAGCCTCCTTTAGATTCTCATTATACACCTATTGCCACTTTTTGATTTTTATAGCGGCTGCTTTATATTCAGATTTCCTATTTTATAATAGCGCTGGGTTGAATGGGTGTTTTTATACTTACTCCTATTATCTATACTTAAAATTACAATATCATATGAAAATAATAAAACACAGCTGTCAGGTCCCCATGCATCTCTACGGGGGAATCGGATGGGAACGGACCGTCTGTCCGTTCTCATCTGATCCCATCCGATCCGATCCCCTGGACGGATGGAAAACAGGGTTTCCATCCGTCCAGATTTAATGGATCGGATTGGATGTCAGTGGACATAGAGATGCATGGGGTGACCGTTCAGATCCGCCAAAAAAACTGCCAGGCGGGTCTGAACGGTCCACCTGTGTGAAAGGGTCCATACATATAAAGACCAAAGTGCATTTCCTTAGTGCAAATTCATATACAGTACTCTATTCAAAACATATATGCAATATTCATACATAATATTTGTATTATTCAAAAAAAGTGCAATTACATTTTCTCATAAAAAAAAGTGCCAATGTGGAAAATAGTGCAATTAAACTTAAAGCGGAGTTCCGGGCACGAAAACTTTTTTTCAGTGAACATACCCCCCGGGACAGTCAGGGCTAGTACATTCCACAATGGCTAGCCTCTGATCTGTCCCGGTTCGCACTTACCTTTTAGAAGATATACTCACTTTTAAAATTTCTTCTCCAGCGTTGCCATCTCTGTTGTGGGCAGCTGAAGCCAACACGATCCTCTTCTGTGTCCTCTTCTGCGTCTTCTTCTCCCAGAATGCGCCTTCACCGGCCCCTCTCGTCACTTCCGGTGCGGGGCCGCATTCCCTGCTAAACAGCTTCTGGGCATGCCCAGAAGCTGTGGAGGAATCGCCCCGGAAGTGACGAGCGGGGCCGGTGCCGTCGCATTGATTCCTGGGAGCGATGACGTTCAGCTCCCAGGAATCATCGCAAGACAGGAAGTGACGTCGGAGCCACGGCACCGAGGGAGGAAGTAGAGAATAGGTGAGTATTTTCATTCTACAATTACAAGGTGAGTGAAAAAAAAAAATGCCTAACTATCCAATTGCTTTTCAGGTGAAGGAGACCAAGCGGATGGGCACAAAAAAAAAGGTAGTTTTTGTGCCCGGAACTCCGCTTTAAGGTGCCCAGACAGATATAAGGTGCTTCTTTTTGATTTGTGCTGTTAAATAGTCCGTAACTTCAGTATGTTTTATTTATCAGATGCAGTGCTTGTCTCCTCTGTCCGTTTTTTTGGCGGATCTAAACGGTCCCCCCATGCATCCCTATGGGGCATCGGATGTCAGCTGACATCTGATCCGATCCGTCAAATCTGGACGAAAGGAAACCCTATTTTCCATCCGTCCAGCAGATCGGATGAGAACGGACCGACGGTCCGTTCCCATCCGATTCCTCCATAGAGATGCATAGGGACCTGACAGCTGTGTCTCTGCACACAGCGGAGAACAGCTGTCATCCTCCTGCTCAGCAGGGGATCGGCGGATCGATCCCCCGCTGAGATAAACGGAGTCCGTCCGATGGACGGACAGTGTGAAAGGGGCCTTAGTGTCAGTGTGAATTTGCTATTCCTCCTCCTCTGTGTACAAGGGCCACTCCCCAGACAGATTCGGGCCTGCAAGGACCCCCTGCGTTTTGAGTACAGTACAGATGTCCTTCTAGTGGGTCTCCCCTGTTTCATCTTTCATGCACTGGGGAGAGAAATATAAAAAAAATCGCATCCAGACATAAAGAAACATACCCAAAAGAGGAGCTGGGAATAACGCAGAGAGACAGTCCGGATGCGATTTTTTATATTTCTCTCCCCAGTGCATGGAAGATGAAACAGGGGAGACCCACTAGAAAGACATCTGTACTGTACTCAAAATGCAGGGGGTCCTTGCAGGCCCAAATCTGGAAAGGAGGAATAGCAAATTCCCACTGACACTAAGGGTGAATAAACTTACTGCTGAGAGTGAGACAAGCACTGCTGCATGATGCATCTGCTAAATAAAACATACTGACGGACTAAGAAGCACATATCTGTCTGCATGTTTAATTGCAATATATTCATCACCCGCATCTCAATACTCACCTCACCCTAGCGTTGCCATCACCGTGACTGGCTCCGCCCCCTCCCGCGTGAACGTGAGGGAGCGCAAAGGGCAGGGAGGGGAGGTTCAGGGCGGCCCGGGAGGAGGAGCAAGTGAGAGAAGTCCAGGCAGCAGACAGTACACACATTGGCAGCTGGTGCTCAAAATTTTGGGGGGGGGGGGCACAAACATAAAAATGTAATAGGCATTGCTTTGTGGCAAAAAATGCTGTAAAAATTGCATGACTTTGAGGTCACAAAAGTGTGAAATGGGCCTTCAGTAATCAAGGTATAGTGTGCCCCCTTTCAATGCAGAGTGACCACAGCGTGCCCCCTTTCAATGCAGAGTGACCACAGCATGCCCCCTTTCAATGCAGAGTGACCCCAGCGTGCCCCCTTTCAATGCAGAGAGACCAGCGTGCCCCCTTTCAATGCAGAGTGACCACAGCGTGCCCCCTTTCAATGCAGAATGATCAGCGTGCCCCCTTTCAATGCAGACAGACCAGCGTGCCCCGTTCAATGCAGAATGATCAGCGTGCCCCCTTTTAATGCAGAGAGATCAGCGTGCCCCCTTTCAATGCAGACAGATCAGCGAGCCCCCTTTTAATGCAGACAGATCAGTGAGCCCCCTTTCAATGCAGACAGATCACTGTGCCCCTTCAATGCAGACAGATCACTGTGCCCCCTTCAATGCAGACAGATCACTGTGCCCCCTTCAATGCAGACAGATCACTGTGCCCCCTTCAATGCAGACAGATCAGTGAGCCCCCTTTCAATGCAGACAGATCAATGAGCCCCCTTTCAATGCAGACAGATCACTGTGCCCCCTTCAATGCAGACAGATCAATGAGTCCCCTTTCAATGAAGACAGAACAGCGTGCCCCCTTTCAATGAAGACAGATCAGCGAGCCCCCTTTCAATGCAGACAGATCAGCGAGCCCCCTTTTAATGCAGACAGATCAGTGAGCCCCCTTTCAATGCAGACAGATCACTGTGCCCCTTCAATGCAGACAGATCACTGTGCCCCCTTCAATGCAGACAGATCAGTGAGCCCCCTTTCAATGCAGACAGATCAGTGAGCCCTCTTTCAATGCAGACAGATCACTGTGCCCCCTTCAATGCAGACAGATCAATGAGCCCCCCTTCAATGCAGACAGATCACTGTGTCCCCTTCAATGCAGACAGATCAGTGAGCCGTTCCCCCCCCGAGACCAGTGCACTTACCTGCAGCGGCGGTGGCTTCTCCTCAGTCCCCCGGCGTCTCCTCGAGTCCTCCCGCCTCCTCCTTGGCCAATGGCATGGTTTTGGAGGAGGAGGATCCGTGTGACAATAGCAAATTTTCATTCGCTATTGTCACACAATGGGTGGGCTCGGGGCGCACTGCTCTGTGCCCTGGGTCCGCCCTTTTCTGAAGAGAAGGATCGGGAGCTTGGGCAGAGGCAGAGCGGTGTAACCCCCCCCCCCCGGTGGACACTCTGGTGCGGTCCCCCCCCTCCCCGCACCCCCCTTGTGACGCCCCTGCCATGGAGGTGTTTCCGCGTCTACCCATCACTGCAAACTGTCTGACTATCAAAATATAGGTGAAAATTAAACACTAGAGGGCCTTAAGCTGGATACACATTATGCAACTTTTGTTGTTCGATTTCCTTTAGATTTAGATCCCTTTCACACTTGTCCGACTTGTCCTGCGACTTGGGACTGAAAAGTCGCATGACAAGGCCTACTCCATGATTTCCAATGAGTATTGTTCATATCTGTGCGACTTCAAGTCACAACAATTTCAGAGTCCCTGCACTACTTTGGTCCAACTTTGATGCTTTTTGAGGTCCATAGACATAGGCATTGCTTCGTGTCCAGTCATAATTGCAGCCAAAAAAATCACGGCTAAATCGCGTGACTTTTAGGAGGTACAAGTGTGAAAGGGGCCTAACCTTCAACTATGTAGTGCAAGGGCCTGCCTGATTGCATACAAATTGAAAGTGTTTAGGCTCTACCTCACTATATGGTTTTGTTAAATCTAAAGGAAAAAAGGAAAAGACAATTGTATAGTGGGTACAGTGGCGTACCTAGAACATTTGGCACCCGGGGCGGATCCTATATCTGGCACCCCCCCCCCCCCCCCCAACTTTAAAATGTAAAAACACCCACAAAAATTTGTAATGTTTTCAAGAATATTTTTTGCACAAATTCCACAGCCCCCATCACAGTGCCCCTTGCAGTCTGCCCTCCGTCTCTCTAATCACAGCTCTCTGCCTCCCCTGCACAGCCCTACCTTCAGCATAGATAGATAGCTAATATTATTAGCAATGTGTTTAAGTTTGAGTAAGAGATTGGAGACTTGCTAAAGGAGATGGTCAGAGACTACAGACATGATACAGGAGATGGTCAGAGACTACAGACATGATACAGGAGATGGTCAGAGACTGCAGACATGGTACAGGAGATGGTCAGAGACTAAGGACATGAAACAGGAGATGGTCAGAGACTGAAGACATGAAAAAGGAGATGGTCAGAGACTGAGGACATGATACAGGAGATGGTCAGAGACTGAGGACATGATACAAGAGATGGTCAGAGACTGCAGACGTGATACAGTAGATGGTCAGAGACTGCAGAAATGATACAGGAGATGGTCAGAGACTGCAGACGTGATACAGGAGATGGTCAGAGACTGCAGACGTGATACAGGAGATGGTCAGAGACTGCAGACATGATACAGGAGATGGTCAGAGACTGCGGACATGATACAGGAGATGGTCAGAGACTGCAGACATGATACAGGAGAAGGTCAGAGACTGCGGACATGATACAGGAGATGGTCAGAGACTGAGGACATGATACAGTAGATGGTCAGAGACTGCAGACATGATACAGTAGATGGTCAGAGACTGCAGACATGATACAGGAGAAGGTCAGAGACTGAGGACATGATAAAGGAGATGGTCAGAGACTGAGGACATGATACAGTAGATGGTCAGAGACTGCAGACATGATACAGTAGATGGTCAGAGACTACAGACATGATACAGGAGAAGGTCAGAGACTGCGGACATGATACAGGAGATGGTCAGAGACTGAGGACATGATACAGTAGATGGTCAGAGACTGCAGACATGATACAGTAGATGGTCAGAGACTACAGACATGATACAGGAGATGCTCAGAGACTGAGGACATGATAGAAGAGCACTAGGGGGGCCGGAGAGCACAGACGAAGCAGAGAGCAATGGAGGAGCTGAAGGGCACGGTGGGGGGGGGGGTTTGGAGAGAACTAAGAGGGGGTTTGGAAAGCATTGTAGGGGGGTTGGAAGGTGCAGGGGGTGGAGAGCACTGCGGGGGACAGGGAGCACTTGGGGGGCAAGCAGGGAAAATCAGGGGGTGGAGAGCACTGAGGGGGACGGGGACAGGGAGCACTGGGGGGTAGGCAGGGAAAATCAGGGGGGTGGAGAGCACTGGGGGGGACAGGGAGCACTTGGGGGGTGAGCAGGGAAAATCAGGGGGTGGAGAGCACTGGGGGGGACTGGGAGCACTTGGGGGCGGGCAGGGAAAACCAGGGGGGTGGAGAGCACTGGGGGGAGGGGGACAGGGAGCACTGGGGGGGTGGGCAGGGAAAATCAGGGGGGTGGAGAGCACTGGGGGGACAGGGAGTACTTGGGGGCGGGCAGGGAAAATCAGGGGGGTGGAGAGCACTGGGGGGGGACAGGGAGCACTTGGGGGGCAGGCAGGGAAAACCAGGGGGGTGGAGAGCACGGGGGGGGGGGCAGGGAGCACTTGGGGGGAGGGAGAAAGCACTGTGGGTAGATAAAGAGCAGGGGGGGCTAAAAAGCAGGGGGGGGCTAAAGAACAGGGGGGGTCTAGTGCACTGGGGGGGCACTAAGAGCACTGAGGGGGGATTAGGAGCACTGGAGGGGGGGGGGGGTTGAGAGCACTAGGGGGCCAGCAAAAGAAGTTGTATAGGAGGGGGATGGGGCAGCTGCATATAGATGAATTGATCTTTCCCTATTCTCCCTGCAGGAGGGAGAGAAGGAGAATCAGTTATTTAGCAGGCAGCTGCAGGAAGAATAGAGAAAGATGAATTACTCTATATGCACCTGCCCCATCCCCCTCCTATCCAGCACACACACTTGGGCAATGGGCACTCACCTTCTTCCCGCTGAGGCTCCGCCCCCTCCGTCCCGCCGAGGCTCCGCCCCCTTATTCCCGCCGAGACTCCGCCCCCCACTAGCTGCGCGGACTGAAGGAGCTGTCGCTGCAGCTGCCTTCACACTGCGGGATCTGTCTGAACACACACCGGGCAGGACACCGGGTGACACCCCCCAGTGTGTGGCACCCGGGGCGGGCCGCCCCCCCCGCCCCCCCCCCCCCATTGGTACGCCACTGAGTGGGTATCCAGCTTTACATACAGTGCATCCGGAAAGTATTTACGGCACTTCACTTTTTCAACATTTTGTTATGTTATGTTACAGCCTTATTCTAAAATAGATTAAAATCCTTATTTTTCCTCAAAATTCTACAAACAATACCCCATAATGACAACGTGAAAGAAGTTTGTTTAAAATCTTTGCAAATGTATTTAAAAAATAAAAATCCCAATGTACATAAGTATTCACAACCTTTGCTCAATACTTTGTTGAAGCACCTTTGGCACCAATTACAGACCCAAGTCTTTTTGAGTATGATGCTACAAGCTTGGCACACCTATTTTTGGGCAGTTTCCCCCATACATCTTTGCAGGACCTCTCAAGCTCCATCAGGTTGGATGGGGAGTGTCAGTTCACAGCCATTTTCAGATCTCTCCAGAGATGTTCAGTCAGGTTCAAGTCTGGTCTCTGGCTGGGCCACTCAAGGACATTCACAGAGTTGTCCCGTAGTCACTCATTTGTTATCTTGGTTGTGTGCTTATTTTTTATTTATTTATTTCAGATACTTATAGGTTAGGGTTGTTGTCCTGTTGGAAGATTAACCTTCTCCCCAGTCCGAAGTCCAAAGCACTCTGGAGCAGGTTTTCATCAAGGATGTCTCTGTACATTGCTACATTCATCTTTCCCACTATTCTGACTGGTCTCCCAGTTCCTGCCACTGAAAAACATCCCCACAGCATGATGCTGCCACCACCATGCTTCATTTCAGGGATGGTATTGACCAGGTGATGAGTGGTGCCTGGTTTCTTCCAGAAATGATGTTTCCTCCAGAAATGAGTTCAAGCTTTGTTTCATCAGACCAGAGAATTTTTTTTTTCATGGTTTGAGAGTCCCTCAGGTGCCTTTTGGCAAACTCCAGGTGGGTTGTCATGTGCATTTTACTGAGGCGTGGCTTCCATCTGGCCACTCTACCATACAGGCCTGATTGGTGGAATGTTGCAGAGGTGGTTGTTCTTCTGGAAGGTTCTCCTCTCTCCACAGAGAAACGCTGGAACTCTGTCAGAGTGACTATCGGGTTATTGGTCACCTCCCTGACTAAGGCTCTTCTCCCCCGATTGCTCAGTTTGGCCGACTGGCCCACTCTAGGAAGAGGCCTGGTGCTTTCAGACTTCTTCCATTACGGGTAATGAAGGCCACTGTGCTTATTGGGACCTTTATTGCTGCAGAAATGTTTCTGTAGCCTTCCCCAGATCTGTGACTCGATACGATCCTGTCTCTGAGGTCTACAGACAATTCCATGGACTTCATGGCTTGGTTTCTGTTCTGACATGCACTGTTAACTATAGGACCTTATATAGACAGGTGTGTGTCTTTCCAAATCATGTCCAATCAACTGAATTTACCATAGGTGAATTCCAATCAAGTTGTAGAAACCTCTCAAGGATGATCAGTGGACACAGGATGCACATGAGCTCAATTTTGAGTGTCATATCAAAGGCTGTGAATACTTATGTACATGGGATTTTTGTTTTTTATTTTTAATAATTTTGCAAATATTTCAAACAAACTTCTTTCACATTGTCATTATGGGGTATTGTTTGGAGAATTTTGAGGAAAATAATGAATGTAATCCATTTTGGAATAAGGCTGTAACATAACAAAATGTGGAAAAAGTGAAGCGTTGTGAATACTTTCCAGATGCACTGTGTATAAAATAATGAGCTTTAATATGTTGCACCAAGACCTTAGGCACTTATGATGTTTAGCTCCTTTTGTATAGCTTTGCCATTTACATGTTATAAGCAATATGCTACTTGATATCAATTTGCTTCTGATGATCTTCTCCATTTTGTAACCACAAAACTGTAGGGGCCCTTTCACAGGGGCGCTCCGTATGTCCGCAAATAATCCTATTTTTTGCGGATGATATACGGACATAATGAATGTCTATGGCATTGCGGATGTCAGCGGATAACCATCCGCTGACATCCGATTTTCTTCCTTTCAGTTCTGTTCCGATTTTTGGAACGGAACAGAACCCTATTTTTCCTCCGTTAAAAAAATGGAAAGAAAGCAAAATCGAATGTCAGTGGTGTCATCCGCTGACATCCGCAATGCCCATAGACTTACATTATGTCCGTATATCATCCCCAAACAGCTGGGATGATATGCGGACATACGGAGCGGATGACACAAGTGTCGTCCGCTTCGCGAAAAAAAAAAAAAGGACCTGAGCGGAGCCAAAAAACTGAACGGCCGTGTGAAAGAGCCCTAAGGCCCCTTTCACACATACGGTCCGTTCAGTTTATCAGTTCAGTCACGTCAAAATGTATCAGTTTTCGGTTCAGTTAACATGAAAACGGATGTTAACCACTTAAGCCCTGGAAGATTTTACCCACTTCCTGACCAGGGGGTATTTTGCGATTCGGCACTGCGTGACTTTAACGGACAATTGCGCGGTCGTGCGACGCTGTACCTAAACAATTTTTTTTTGAAAAAAAAAAGAGCGTCAATTTTGCAAAAATAAATATTTTTCACATTTTTTTATATGAAATTCCCCCCAAAAAAATGTAAAAATCAAAATTTTTTAACATTTTCGGCCAATTTGTTTTATGCTACATATGTTTGGTAGAAAAAAATCGCAAAAAGCGTATTTTGATTGGTTTGCGCAAAAGTTATCGCGTTTACTAACAAAGGGAAAGATTTTGGTCATTTTTGTTGTTTTTTTTTTTTTTTAGCGCGTAATGGCGGCGATCTGCGATTTTTTTTTGTGGTACTGCGACATTGGGGCGGACAGATCGGACCCTTGACTGACATTTTTGACACTTTTGGGGTTACCAGTGACATTACTGCAGTAATCAGTGCTATACATATGCACTGTTACTGTAAAAATACACTGGTAGTGAAGGGGTTAACTTTACTTGAGAGGGAGGGGCTGTGTATGTCCCTAGGGGCGTGATTCTAACTGTGATTGGCTGTGGCTTGAAGTGTAGGAACAATAATCAACTGTCCTACATAGTAGAACCGTATGATCACTGTTTCTACACAGGGGAGAATGACAGGCGGCCTTTCTCCCGCTGTCACGGACAATCGTGAGTGAGCGGCGGACATCGGGTCCACCGCTCACACGCGCGGGGGGTCCGTGACCGCGTGCTCGCTCCCCAGACCGGTACGTCACTTTGCCTGTGAGGGGCTGACCGCCGCAGTATATGTACTTGCGGCGGTCGGCAAGTGGTTAACTGATGATCATCCGTTGTCATCCGTTTCTACATAGAGATACATTGATGTCCGTTTTTCATCCGGCAACGGATGGATAAAAAACGGACAAACGGACAGCATATATGAAAGGGGCCTAATAAAAAATGTTATTACAAAAAATTATATATATATATATATATATATATATATATATATATATATATAATGAGCTGTAAAAAAAAAAATTCAACTTTTTTATCTTAGTTATTCAGAATTAAAAAAAATGAGAGAATACTTTAGATAAGAGGAAACCCAATTTAAAGTGAAGTTCCACCCATTTTAACAAGTTGAGATGTACGTAATCCCCTTTAAATATGCTTTTACCAATGCAAATTATTTTTTTGTAAAGAAATACAGTTTTTCTTCTTTATTCATCCGCACTTCCGGATCCTGCTGCCTATAGGCGTTTACGTCACTCGGCGATTCGCAAGGGCTCCTGGGATAGCGGCGTCGTGTATCCCAGCAGCCCTTGACTAAATCTCGTGTTATTTCCAGTTCTCAGGAATGTATTGCGCGCTCCACCCCGCCTCCGCCCCGCCTCCTCTCAGTGAGCTCTACGGGATGTAATGCATTCAGTCCGCGCTCCACCCCACCTCCTCTCAGTGAGTGCGAACTGAAAGCATTACATCCCGTAGAGCTCACTGAGAGGACGCGGGGTGGAGCGCGGACTGAATGCAATACATCCCTGAGAACAGCTGGTGCCAGTCTGGAAATAACACAAGATTTCGTCACTAGGCGAATTGCAAGGGCTGCTGGGATGATACTATCCCAGAACCCCTTGCGAATCGCCGAGTGACGTAATCACCAATAGGCAGCAGGATCCGGAAGTGCAGATGAATAAAGAAGAAAAAATGGTATTTCCTTACAAAAAAAAAATAAAATAAATAGTTTACATTGGCAAAAGCATATCTAAAGGGGATTACGTACATCTCAACTTGTTAAAATGGGTGGAACTCCACTTTAAGGATTAAAGTCATAAGCTGGCCATACACAAGCAGAAAGATCGTTCAAATACATTTTCGAAAAACGAAAAATCGGCCATGAGAGCAGATGATCGTGCCATCATGTAATGACTAGGGATGATCGAACTTTTCAAAAGTTCGGTTCGGCCAGAACATCTGAACTTCCTGAAAGTTCGGCCCGGATTTCAGAACCCCATTGAAATCAATGGGACCCGAACTTCGGTAATCAAAAAACACCATTTTGAAGCACTAAAACCCAATAAATGCAACTAAAAAGTGCCTAGGGTTCTGGGTCATACCCCAGGGACTATTAATCACACACAAAAAAGTTCTTAAAAATTGTCATTTTTTATAGAGAGCGAATTATTGGAAAAAAAAAAAAAATTCTTTGGATTTAGTATCTGGGGGGTCTAAAAAGTGTACCTGTGAAGTTTCAGCTCTGTAGCATGTCCAGAACCATAAAAAAAAAGATTGTTTGTATTATGTCACTTATAGAACAGGGATATGGCTTCGCTATTTTCACACCTTTCACACGCCGGTTTAGTAGCAGGCGTTTTTTTGGGCATTTTTTGGGGTCTTTTGAGGCAGGCAAAACCTCTGAACTTGTGTATAGGGGTATATATACACACATACTTATATGTATATATACACCTAGACATATATAGGTGTGATAGTAGCAGAAATATATGCTTGCGCTAATGAAATAATTAACACTAATATGGCTCCGCTCCTATAACACCTATATATGTGTAAGTGTAAAATACATATAAGTATGTGTGTATATATACCACTATACACAAGTTCAGATGTTTTGCCTGCCTCCAAAAACCCCCAAAAAATGCCTGAAACAACACACCTGGGCGTTTTCTTTTTTGGCGCTAGCGTTGTTTTGGGCATTTTTTTGGGTTCTTTGGAGGCAGGCAAAACATCTGAACTTCTGTATAGGGGTATTTATATATATATATTAATATATATATATATACACACACACACTTATATGTATTTTACACATACACATATATAGGTGTGATAGGAGCGTAACTATATTGGTGTTAATTATTTCATTATCGCAAGTAGTGTTTTCTGCTCCTTTCACACCTATATATGTGCAGGTGTATATATACATACATGGGTGTGTATATATACCCCCTATACACATGTTCAGATGTCATGCCTGACTCCAAACATGTCCTCAAAAAATCCCTATAAAACACCTGCAGCCAAAAAGCAGGCTGACCGGCGAGAAGACATATTAGTGCACCGAATGTGACTTAAGAGAAACTATCTTTTCTCTATAGCGGTTACCCTGATATGGAAGGGTTTGGTCACCCTGCTATAGCAGTCAGTTAACCCTACACTACACTACGGTCACCCTGGCACTTAACACTTTCCCTACTGAGGAAGTCAACGCCTGTGGTTGGGCTTCGACGTCACGCGTATAAGGGACAGAGCCTGCGTGCTGGAAGCTGTCTCTTCCTAGATACCGTTTATGCTGATTGCTATGCGCTTTGGAAGCGCCACCTTTGTGAGTACTATTCCTTTTACTCAGTAAAGCGGTTTACTGCAGCCATACAGAGAGCACTAGATCTCTTCCTTTGTTCCTCCTTTATGTTTATCGGTGAGAATCCCTCTGGAGGTGATAGGCTATCCATAGCCTTTTCTATCTGAAGGTCCCTGTGTATATACAACGCTGTGATTGACCCAGCAGTGGGTCTATAGTGGAGGTGAGAGACCAATTCACCTGGTGGTGGGATTGCACTAATCACGAAAGCACTAATTAAGTTTTGCACAAGATTCTTTTGGACACGTGGATTCACCGTTTATTTGATTGATTGTATGGACATTGGAACATGTATGGACACTGATTTTGAGTTTTATTACACTATGTGTGCACATGACTGGCGCAACACTACTTTTTGGTTTATTTACATTACTACAGTAATCAGTGCTAAAAATATGCACTGTTACTGTAATAATGCCATTGGCAGGGAAGGGGTTAACCCTGTGGGTGATCAAGGGGTTAAATGTGAGCCTAGGGGAGTGATTCTAACTGTATGAGGGCGGGGCTTCTGAAATGACCATAGAGACATGTGATCCTATATAACAGGGTCACAGGGGCTCTGTGATCATCCCAGGGAGAAGAACGGTCAGCTGTGTTTACAACAGTCGACCATCCTTCTCTCTCAGCGGGGAATGATTGCGGGTGTCAGGCATCAATCTGAACCGCCTGCCCGCTGTATCGGCTTCCCCGCTGAGGAGCAGGGGAGGAAGCGCGCCCTCGCCTCCTAAACTCCCAAGAGCGAGCGCCGTACATGTACAGCGATTTGCCTGGGAGCGGCTGCCTGCCACAGTACATCTGCGGCGGGCGGTCGTAAACCGGTTAACCCAGCTCTTTCCTCTTCATATTGCACTAAACTAAGTCCCAGTTCACACTGGGGCGACTTAGCTGCCTGACAAGTCGCGCTCCATTCAGTGCAATGGAACCGTTCTAATTGGAGCAACTGAAGTCGCTCCGACTTAGAAAAAGGTTCCTGCACTACTTTGGGGGGCGACTTGCTTTGACTTCTATTAGGCGTATGCAAGCCCCGCTGAAGACGCGCTGCACGGGGCGGCTTCAGAGTCAGGCGACTTTGTGAACCCGGGCTAAAGGTGTATTGAAAGAAATCTTTGTTTATAAACTTTTGAATTAAAAAAAAAAAAAAAAAAACCTTTGATATTTTAAACAAATTTAAAGTGTTTTTTACCCCAACATTTCATATTCCTGATATATGGCTGCTGTACCATGTACTTGTAGGGAAAAGTCTCCTGTTCTCTTTGTATTGCTTCCTTTACATGAAATCCCTGCTGTTCCTGGCAGTCCCTCTGCTTTCCTATTACAAACCCGATTCCAAAATAGTTGGGACACTGTACAAATTGTGAATAATAACAGAATGCAATGATGTGGAAGTTTAAAATTTCAATATTTTATTCAGAATACAACATATATGACATATCAAATGTTTAAACTGAGAAAAATTATCTGAGAAAAAATAAAATGATTTTAAATTTCATGGCATCAACACATCTCAAAAAAGTTGGGACAAGGCCATGTTTACCACTGTGTGGCTTCCCCTCTTCTTTTTATAACAGTCTGCAAACGTCTGGGGACTGAGGAGACAAGTTGCCCAAGTTTAGGAATATGAATGTTGTCCCATTCTTGTCTAATACAGGTTTTTAGTTGCTTAACTGTCTTAGGTCTTCTTTGTCTTTGTCATCTTCCTCTTTATGATGTGCCAAATTTTTCTATGGGTGAAAGATCTGGACTGCAGGCTGGCCATTTCAGTACCCGGATCCTTCTTCTACGCTGATGTTGTAATTGATGCAGTATGTGGTCTGGCATTGTCATGTTGGAAAATGCAAGGTCTTCCCTGAAAGAGACGACGTCTGGATGGGAGCATATGTTGTTCTAAAACTTGGATATACCTTTCAGCATTGATGGTGCCTTTCCAGATGAGTAAGCTGCCCATGCCACATGCACTCATGCAACCCCATACCATCAGAGATGCAGGCTTCTGAACTGAGCGTTGATAACAACTTGGGTTGTCCTTGTCCTCTTTAGTCCGGATGACATGGCGTCCCAGTTTTCCAAAAAGAACTTCAAATTTTGATTCGTCTAACCACAGAACAGTTTTCCACTTTGCCACAGTCCATTTTAAATGAGCCTTGGCCCAGATAAAACGCCTGCGCTTCTGGATCATGTTTAGATTTGGCTTCTTTTTTGGCCTATGGAGTTTTAGCTGGCAACGCCGAATGGCACGGTGGATTGTGTTCACCGAAAATGTTTTCTGGAAGTATTCCTGAGCCCATGTTGTGATTTCCATTACAGTAGCATTCCTGTATGTGATGCAGTGCCGTCTAAGGGCCCGAAGATCACCGCCATCCAGTATGGTTTTCTGGAACAGAGATTGTTCCAGATTCTCTGAATCTTTGGATGATATTATGTATTGTAGATGAGGATAACTCCAAACTCTTTTAAATTTTTCTCTGAGAAACTCCTTTCTGATATTGCTCCACTATTTTTTGCCGCAGCATTGGGGGAATTGGTGATCCTCTGCCCATCTTAAATTCTGAGAGACACTGCCACTCTGAAAGGCTCTTTTTATACCCAATCATGTTGCCAATTGACTTAATAAGTTGCAAATTGGTCCTCCAGCTGTTCCCTATATGTACATTTAACTTTTCCGGCCTCTACCTGTCCCAACTTTTTTGGAGTGTGTAGCTCTCATGAAATCCAAAATGAGCCAATATTTGGCATGACATTTCAAAATGTCTCACTTTCAACATTTGATATGTTATCTATATTATATTGTGAATAAAATATAAGATTATGAGATTTGAAAATTAATCTATTCCTTTTTTACTCACAATTTGTACAGTATCCCAACTTTTTTGGATTTGGGTTTGTAATAAATGACCACACTAAGGGTCCTTTCACACGGCACGGTCCGTTTTTTTTTCCCACTCAGGCACTTTTTTTTTAAACGGACACGGATGACACTTTTGTAGGGTCCGTTCTGCATGTCCGTTTTTCATTAATCTGTTTGCGGATGATAAACGGAGATAATGTATGTCTATGGGATTGCGGACGTTAGCGGATGACATTCGCTGACATCCGTTTTTGCGTCCGTTCCATTTTTTAAACAGAAGAAAAATAGGGTTCTCTTCCGTCTCAAAAAACGGAACTGAATTAAATGGACGCAAAAGGGATGTCATCGGATGGTCATCCGCTAACGTCCACAATCCCATAGACATACAGTACATTATGTCCGTTTTTCATCCGCAAACGGATGGGAGAAAAAACAGACATACGTAACGCCCGTGGAAAGGACCCTAAGCAGGAGAGCACATCGTGGTCAGTTCTCTAGCTATATGAAGGAAAGGGATTGGTGTGGGTCACCAACAAACCTGCGCAGATGAATATATAAAAATAAATAAAATAAATATAAAAATAAACAACCACTAAAAATGAATATAAATACGTGAATAAATAGTGAAATTCCTTTCACTCTGTGAGCTGCAACATAAAAGTGATAACGTGATGAATAAAAAATTGTGAAAGGTATGGGGCTCAACAGATAAATCACAAGAATAATGAATCACAAAATGAATGAATGCAAAAAAGTTCAAAAAGTCTCTAGTGTTCCAAACATCAAGGTGTTAAACCAATTAGCAGCAATGGATGGAAAATTCACAGACTTGATAGGAGTGTAATTCTCAAAACCTCCACCTCCACACGTTCACCCAGTGGTAATACAAACTGCTTACCAGAAGTATAAGACCCTTTGATTATAGAGGGTCACAAGCACATAATAAATCCTCACTTAGTCCGGGCAAACACTTCACCCATGTATCATGCTGATGATCAGGTACTATCAACACTGCAAGCTCTGGTGGTCGACCACCAGAGCTTGCAGTGTTGATAGTACCTGATCATCAGCATGATACATGGGTGAAGTGTTTGACCGGACTAAAGCCCCGTACACACGATAAGAAATTCGGAAGGGAAAATTTGTCCGACGATCGATCCGCTGATTTTCGGATTGTTACTATGGTGCTTCCGACAGCCGACTCCGACTTTTCGGCCGAAAAAATCCTGGTGTTCAGGCTATATAATTTTTGTCGTCCAACACAACGTCTGATTTTCGTGCAGTCAGTACTGAATTCGTCAGACGAAAATCTAAATTCTGAACACGCATGATCGGAAGCAAATAACGACCCGGAAGAATTTTTGTACGAAAACTAGCCATTTTATCAAGAAAGAACTTTCGTCTTGCGGCAGGCAAATAAAAATTTAAAATGCGGTGCACATGCTCATCTTGGTTAATGTGAGAAGGAAGCTGCTGCTCATAAATTGTATACTTTAGAATTAAAGAGCCATGTGTTCTGTTATGATGATGATAATGATTTGGCTATTCTATATGTTGCATGTTTTTTTCTTAGAATGTTAAAACTCTACACCATTCTCAATGGTTTATGAATGGAAAATATCTAACTATTGATCTTTCCCTTTATTCATTTTTTCATTAATGTATAATACATACAGTGCCTTGCGAAAGTATTCGGCCCCCTTGAACTTTGCAACCTTTTGCCACATTTCAGGCTTCAAACATAAAGATATAAAACTGTAAATTTTGTGAAGAATCAACAACAAGTGGGACACAATCATGAAGTGGAACAAAATTTATTGGATATTTCAAACTTTTTTAACAAATAAAAAACTGAAAAATCGGGCGTACAAAATTTTTTAGCCCCCTTAAGTTAATACTTTGTAGTGACAACTTTTGCTGCGATTACAGCTGTAAGTCGCTTGGGGTATGTCTTTATCAGTTTTTCACATCGAGAGACTGAAATTTTTGCCCATTCCTTTTTGCAAAACAGCTTGATGTAACGCTCTGCTATCTATAATTAGGGGTTTGGATCTTCAGCTGCAGAAAACCACTCAGTAGTATTGCAGAGAATATGTTAAGTCACCCGACCTAACTCTCTTTACTCATCACAGTGGTTGGAACCAGTTTCTGGACACACAAAGCACAAATGCTAGCAGAAGCACAGCAGAAGGAGCATAAGCAGCAGTGTGAGTAGCAGGTAGTAATGGTTGATAATATGCAGCAGTGTGAGTAGCAGGTAGTAATGGTTGATAATATGCAGCAGTGTGCGTAGCAGGTAGTAATGGTTGATAATATGCAGCAGTGTGAGTAGCAGGTAATAATGGTTGGTAATACAACCTAGTAGTTAATGCACAGAAATTAGCAAGCAGACATTACAGGGGAATGTATCCTTCTTAGAGTGCAAAGTGCATATGAGCAGGGTAGAGGTATAATGATGGTAGAAACAATGGTATTGATATGGGGTCCCCTGTGGGGTACTTATCAGTAGTAGCAACTTTGCAGAGGCAGTGGCAAGCAGGGTTCAGGAGAGGAGTCTGGCAGGAAACCGCTAGTTGAAATAGGCGCCGTGAGCGGCGCCCGAGAATGACGTCACGCGTGGCGTCAACGTCACCACGCCCACATGCGTTCCACCTGACCGAGAGGTGGAATGTAAACAGGACGAGGAAGTCCGGAATTAAGAAGAAGTCCAGGATTCTTACACTCGAGCTCAGTGAGGTTGGATGGAGAGCGTTTGTGAACAGCAGTTTTCAGTTCTTTACACAGATTCTCAATTGGATTCAGGTCTGGACTTTGACTTGGCCATTCTAACACCTGGATATGTTTATTTGTGAACCATTCCATTGTAGATTTTGCTTTATATTTTGGATCATTGTCTTGTTGGAAGACAAATCTCCGTCCCAGTCTCAGGTCTTTTGCAGACTCCATCAGGTTTTCTTCCAGAATGGTCCTGTATTTGGCTCCATCCATCTTCCCATCAATTTTAACCATCTTCCCTGTCCCTGCTGAAGAAAAGCAGGCCCAAACCATGATGCTGCCACCACCATGTTTGACAGTGGGGATGGTGTGTTCAGGGTGATGAGCTGTGTTGCTTTTACGCCAAACATAACGTTTTGCATTGTTGCCAAAAAGTTCGATTTTGGTTTCATCTGACCAGAGCACCTTCTTCCACATGTTTGGTGTGTCTCCCAGGTGGCTTGTGGCAAACTTTAAACAACACTTTTTATGGATATCTTTAAGAAATGGCTTTCTTCTTGCCACTCTTCCATAAAGGCCAGATTTGTGCAGTATACGACTGATTGTTGTCCTATGGACAGAGTCTCCCACCTCAGCTGTAGATCTCTGCAGTTCATCCAGAGTGATCATGGGCCTCTTGGCTGCATCTCTGATCAGTCTTCTCCTTGTATGAGCTTAAAGTTTAAAAGGACGGCCAGGTCTTTGTAGATTTGCAGTGGTCTGATACTCCTTCCATTTCAATATTATCGCTTGCCCAGTGCTCCCTGGGATGTTTAAAGCTTGGGAAATCTTTTTGTATCCAAATCTGGCTTTAAACTTCTCCACAACAGTATCTCGGACCTGCCTGGTGTGTTCCTTGTTCTTCATGATGCTCTCTGCGCTTTAAACAGACCTCTGAGACTATCACAGTGCAGGTGCATTTATACGGAGACTTGATTACACACAGGTGGATTCTATTTATCATCATTAGTCATTTAGGTCAACATTGGATTATTCAGAGATCCTCACTGAACTTCTGGAGAGAGTTTGCTGCACTGAAAGTTTTTTATTTGTTAACAAAGTTTGAAATATCCAATAAATTTCATTCCACTTCATGATTGTATCTCACTTGTTGTTGATTCTTCACAAAAAAATTACAGTTTTATATCTTTATGTTTGAAGCCTGAAATGTGGCAAAAGGTCGCAAAGTTCAAGGGGGCCGAATACTTTCGCAAGGCACTGTATATTGCTGCCTTCCCCCAATATGCTCAATTTTTAGAAATAAAGATAGGCAAGTTGTTTTTTAACCATTTTCTTTACTTTTGAAATAAATATATCCAAAAATAAACATAGAGATACTCACTCTCATTAGTAAAAATATAACAGAAAAAAAAGGGCATTCCCTCCTCAAATAACTTACAAATAAATAATAATGGGTAACTGAAAAAATACATTATACATTAATTTAATTTATAAATAGGTATAGTCGTGTGACCATGGGGGTAGGTGGGGATCAGGGGCATATTGCCACTGACTGCCATGTAACTGTTCTGTTGTGGCTGTTGTGGCTGTGGTGGGTGTGGTGGCTGGGGTGGAGGTGGAGGGGGTGGCTGGTAGTCTGACAGGTGCGTGTGTCCATGGATTTCTCCTCGGACCCCTTTATTCAGCACCTGCAGTAAGAGGATCTCTGCCATTTGTCGCTGTTCCTCTGTCATCAGCCTTAATTTATTGGCTGTGAGAAAGCCAAATGAGTCAGCCTCATCTGGCTTTCTTTGCAGGGCCCTAGAGGCCTGACTTAAAAATGAAGCAGTGGCCTCCTCCAAATTTTTTGTTTTTTTGCGTCTCTTTTCAGGAGGTTGGGTGGTTACTGAGTGCTCTGATGACGCCTGGCTTCCACTTGGCTCCTCCAAATTGACACTTTCCTGTTTAGGAAATAAAAACATTATTATAATGTTATAGTGATATAAAATGTCACGTTTGTTTGATTATTTTAACCAAATAACAGACTTTACATTAAGGGTAAATTATTGGCTTGATAATATTTTTTTGGCATCATTATCTTTATTGCAGACAATATAGTGTTAAATGCTATACCTGTGTCAAGCTTGGCTCTTGTACATATTCCTCCTGGGTTTCAGCACATGAGCCCTCTGCCGAAGTGGAAGGGAGAGTAGACAGGGATGGCCTGGATTCTGATTGTTCGGTCAGGAAGCGCAGACTCTCGAAATACCAGAGCCTTGGTACATAGATATCCTCTGCAGCAGCTCCTGACCTTTTTTGATTTTGTTCAGCTCCCTTTTAAAGGTGCTGCGCAGAATCGATATTGTGTTCCTGACATAATTAATGTCAGCATTTGGGCAAAATGGCTTACATAAATCAGCCAATTTTTAAAGAGCATCATTTTTTAGTTGTTTATTTGAGTAATCCTTACTCTTCACCCTCCACAAACAAGGCAACTGTCTGTATTCCTCAATAAATGGGGTAAAAAATCCGGTGACGTAAATTTGTCAACCATTATTTATGCCTGCAAGACACAACACAACACAAAACATAGTCAAAGATCATGCATTTTTTCATATAATAAAGATAGGCCCAATATAAGCTGTATAGGGCCCAAAACACCCGTGCTCGAATCTAAAGTGATACCTTTGTTTGCTCAGATGATTCGTGGTTCGCCGATCGATCGTGCTCCTGTGACAGATCTGTCCGATGGCGAATCGGCGAGCGAACGATCTGGCATCCTTTAAATACAGCGCATGCGTCAACTCCGCCTCCAGTGGCGCACTGATGCAGGGGCGTGTACGTGCCCAATATTAAGCTGCATGCAACACACAGACACGTGAGTCGGCGGAAGATTCGTGGAGGAGATGGCAGAATCGGTGAGTTGCAGTGAAGGCCGCAGTGGTTGGGCTCAGAAAAAAACCAAAGCCACATCTATGAGCAAGGGTGAGATGGTGGAGATGGTGGCCATACTGGAGAAAAACGATTATGATGGCAAGCTGAAGACTTATGAAAGGCCCAACTCCAGAAAGACCGAATTCTTGAGAAGGTAATTTCATCTCTAAAGAAGATTTATGGTGTGGATCGATCCAAGGACCAAATCAGAAAAAGATGGTCAGATCTGAAACATTGGGAACAAGAGCAGCTAGGTCCCATCCATCATATCCTGAAAAAAAGTAAGCAATAGTTGTGTTTAAGCAATATGTATTGGGTATATTTGCTGTATGTTGTATAGAAATGTATAGATACTAATGTATATGAAAACTTTACTTTTTAATTGTTTTTGTCATGTATGTATTTTCTTGATATATTGAGGATTTATTTATATATTAAATTAAAAGACAGGAATCCACAATAAACTATATATGCATATTATTGCAAAGGTTTTTATTTACAAACTCATATATTTTCAGTGGAAAAAGCTGTCAAGCAGTGCACCATGTCATAGCAAATTTCCCTCCTGTGAATTTTCTGACATGCCACATTTTTATTATGTAGAAAATGATTAAAGAAAACACACTGTGACCACTATGGAGGAAAGCAATGTGGCAAGTAGTCCAGAGTGCAGCATGGTGGAGTCAAGTGTTCAGCAAATCAGCTTACCACCACAGCAACATCAAGGTTGTTAGCCACATAATGTTTAGAAATTGGAGCCAAAAAATATGTGAGTTTGGGATGATTCTTTAACCTTCTATTGTTGTATTTCAGACAAAATGGACATTCCAGATGTCCCCTAAGATCCCTCATTTGAGCCATGGGATCTGTCACCTACAGCCGGATCAGATCTGGAAATATTTGCTCCAAGATCCCCTGCCATGATTCAGAGGGAGTCTCCAAAGAAGAAACAAACACAAACAAGTGTTGGGGAGCCTGTTTTGTGCCCAAGTAAGTATTATTCTAATGTTGTTTCTAGTGTATTTCTATTTTGGTGTATTTGATTTAATGCAGGCATGTCCAACCTGCGGCCCGGAACCGCAGGCAATGCGGCCCACTGCCCCCTGACAATTTTAATTTTTTTGCTGGGGAGGAAGGAAGTTGAGTCGGGGACACAGCCACAGCGGCTTCCAACTAACTGTAGGCAGAAGCTGCTTCGGAGGGGAGGGGGAGCGCTGCCGGATAAAAAGCAGATCGGGGATCTCCTGCTTACCCAGTGGCCGCTGTCATACGAAGCCTCGCTTCCTGGACTGGCTCCTATGATAGACAGCACATTGGTGACTACTATCATAGGAGCCGGTCCAGGAGGCAGGACTTCGTATGACAGCGGTCGCCGGGTAAGCGGGAGATCCCTGCTCTGTGTAATCCAGCGGCTCTCCTCTCTCTTCATTGCAGACTGCATTGGATGGGCACGCACTAGTAGGTTACATTGGATGGACACTGATCAGGCTGCATTGGATGGGCATGCGCTTGTGAGGCTGCATTGGATGGGCAATGATCAGGCTGCATTGGATGGGCACGCACTGGTGAAGCTGCATTGGATGGCACTGTTTGGGCTGCATTGGATGGGCACGCACTAGGCTGCAAGTGCCGTGCGATCCCCCAGCAGTCAGTGACAGAGCTGCTGCTTTCCTGTATAGTTCCAGCTCTGTCACAGGTGGAGTGATATGAAATGCACTCCGCCTGTGACAGGAGCCATACAGAAAGCAGCGGCTCTGCTCTCTATTGCAGCTACTGCTTCCTCCAGCAGTACCCAACATGATGACCAGCAGTACCCGCATGGCCAGCATTACCCACTAGCAGTAATCGCACCAGAAGTACCCACCAGCAGTAACCGGCAGCAGTCTGCAAAACAAGTAAAAAAGGTATGTGCATTAGCATGTGTAAATTGTTGCAATATGTTTTTTAATAACCAGTTGTGTTTTGCCATAATATGTCATGTCCTTGTTCATACATGTATGAATAAGGACATTATATTTCCTGGTTGCCTAAATCATATGTGCTAGGGGTGCAACTATCCCCCAGCACATGACTGTAAATATCCCAGCATGTGCAGTGTTTCTGACTCCTACCACAATGACCACTTCAAATCACTGAAGTGGTCATGGTGGTTAGAGTGTTTCTTTAATACCTCTCAGAAGAAGTAATCCTCTGTATACTGATTCCATTTCATTTGATCATCCTCCAGTTGTGTTAAATTAGTGCAGTAGGCGGGGGGGGGGGGGGATTCTAGCGCAGGAAGGACGTGGCTGCGTTGTATTACTTATATACCTTAACTATAGTGTATATTTTATATGCGGCCCGAGAAAATTTCTCTACACTCAATGTGGCCCAGAGAAGCCTAAAGGTTGGACACTCATGATTTAATGCTTCAAAGGAACTACCTGTTTGCTACATTAGCAAGGTGTGAAACCATACAGTGCTAATTTACATAGTCTAAAGTGCATTACCATGGGGGGGGGAAGAGGTGTAGTGAGCTGTTTGTGTCAACAGGTGGAATTGTTTATGAGCCACAGACACCAGTGCAAAGAGAACATAATGTTTGCACTGTGTACTTTCATAGTAGTATAGGTGTCATAAGGGCAAGCAGGTTACACACAACAATGCATAGGGTAGGCACTAACTATTAATTAGTTTATGATGAACTTGACCACAAATGTTTACATATTATGACCTCATCTAGTTGCTTGTCATTTACTTAATATATATTATTTTTTATTAACAGGTCATGTTATTCCTAGTTGTACAATTGCCAGGATGACTGTTGATGCTTTGCAGTGTTGCTCTGAACTTGGAAAAATAAAGGAGGCTGCTACAGCTTTACAATGCAAAATGCGTGACTTTGTTGACCTGCTTGCAAAATTTTAAGGTTACTTTTTATGTTATATATTTTGGTTTTAATTGGGATATTTTTTTTTCCCAATGTTCTTAAAAAATTTTATGGCCTATTTTTGGGCCAATAACTGATCATGTGCAAGAGGTGTCCCAAAGTTTTAAAACATTTTATTCCGTTTTATACAGGGCTCCTATGCATATGATAACGTTTTATAAGTACTAAATAAGAAGACTTGAAGAACTGTTTTGCTTCAGTTATTTAAAACATGTCTACTGAACAAAGTTCCCAGAAATTAAAAGAAATCTAGATGTTCTCATCAAAGAGAGTCTGGTGTTTAAACACTTTACAAAACCCTAACCCTAACCCTGTGAACGTGTTATTAAAAAATGTTTCCACTCAACAATGTGTGTTATAATATTTTTTTGGCTTGCCCTGGGGGGCAGGTCTAAAGCTGTGTAAGGTGGCACAAAATGTATGATGGCTGTCCTGTTCACATAGTTGAATGTTAATTAAAGCATTTTAGTTTGTGTGTATAATTATCAGCCTGCCAGAATGAGTGTTCCTTCTGGACCAGTGGCCATCTAACAAGTGATATTCACTAGTACACTGAGTGCACAATGATATCTGTCGAATGAGTGGCAATCAGTCTACACATATACAGGTTCTATTCATAGGCGTGCGCAGCCTATGGCATTAGGGTGTGCACCTCAAACCAAAGCTCAAACACATGTGCGTGCGTGTGTGTGTGTGAGTGTATGTATATATATATATATAGTGACCAGCGTGCCCCCTTCAAGGCAGAGTGACCAGCGTGCCCCCTTTAAGGCAGAGTGACCAGCGTGCCCCCTTCAAGGCGGAGTGACCAGCGTGCCCCCTTCAAGGCGGAGTGACCAGCGTGCCCCCTTCAAGGCGGAGTGACCAGCGTGCCCCCTTCAATGCGGAGTGACCAGCGTCCCCCCTTTAATGCGGAGTGACCAGCGTGACCCCCTTCAATGTGGAGTGACCAGCGTGCCCCCTTCAATGCGGAGTGACCAGCGTGCCCCCTTCAATGCGGAGTGACCAGCGTGTCCCCTTCAATGCGGAGTGACCAGCGTGTCCCCATCAATGCAGAGCGACCAGCGTGCCCCCTTCAATGCGGAGTCACCAGCATGCCCCCTTCAATGCGGAGTGACCAGCGTGCCCCCATCAATGCAGAGCGACCAGCGTGCCCCCTTCAATGCGGAGTCACCAGCGTGTCCCCATCAATGCAGAGTGACCAAGGTGCCCCCTTTAATGCAGAGTGACCAAGGTGCCCCCTTTAATGCAGAGTGACCAGGGTGCCCCCTTTAATGCAGAGTGACCAGCGTGCCCCCATCAATGCTGAGTGATCAGTGTGCCCCCTTCAATGCAAAGTGACCAGTGCCAGTGATCTGTAAAAAAAAAAATAATAATAATAATTCCACACAACTCACTTCAGGCTCTCTCTCTGGCTTCTCTCCCCCTCCTTCTTGCAGAATGCTGATGGGTGATGGATGATTGCTTGCTGAGTCTGACTGACTGTGGTGGTCCTCCTCGCCGTGCGGCCGGCTTGCTCGTTCTCTGCTCTGCCTCCTCCTGAGTCCTGCCTGGTTCTCTCCCGCGCTGACTGTGCTGGGCGGCCGCTGCACAGGCAGTCCCTCCCCCAGCCCCAGACCCGACAGTCCCTCTCCGGCACGCCTGTCTCCCCCTCCACAGTGGGCGGCGCCGGCTCAGATTCAGTCTGGAGCTGAGCGGCGCCAAATGAGTCAGCCCAGGGGCAGAGGAGAGCCGCAGCCCGCAGAGCAGACTCAGCAGCGGGCGGCGGACATGGCGGGCACGAGGGTGATTAGGGTGTGCCTGGGCACACCCGGCACACCCCGTGCGCACGCCTATGGTTCTATTTAAAGGACTAGCACTCCTAGGATTCTATATGTCATTGTGATAGGTACTAGCACTCAGTGTACTGAGATCAGTGTAATATATAATGTATCGCAGCTTAGTTTGTCCATTTCCCTTTAGATTTCCTACTGTATAACTAACACATGAGTGTCCAACCTTTAGGCTTCTCTGGGCCACATTGAGTGTAGAGAAATTTTCTCGGGCCGCATATAAAATATACACTATAGTTAAGGTATATAAGTAATAAAACGCCGCCACGTCCTTCCTGCGCTAGAATCCCCCCCCCCCCCCCCCGCCTACTGCACTAATTTAACACAACTGGAGGATGATCAAATGAAATGGAATCAGTATACAGAGGATTACTTCTTCTATGAGGTATTAAAGAAACACTCTAACCACCATGACCACTTCAGTGATTTGAAGTGGTCATTGTGGTAGGAGTCAGAAACACTGCACATGCTGGGATATTTACAGTCATGTGCTGGGGGATAGTTGCACCCCTAGCACATATGATTTAGGCAACCAGGAAATATAATGTCCTTATTCATACATTTATGAACAAGGACATGACATATTATGGCAAAACACAACTGGTTATTAAAAAACATATTGCAGCAATTTACACATGCTAATGCACATACCTTTTCTACTTGTTTTGCAGACTGCTGCCGGTTACTGCTGGTGGGTACTTCTGGTGCGATTACTGCTGGTGGGTAATGCTGGCCATGCGGGTACTGCTGGTCATCATGTTGGGTACTGCTGGAGGAAGCAGTAGCTGCAATAGAGAGCAGAGCCGCTGCTTTCTGTATGGCTCCTGTCACAGGTGGAGTGCATTTCATATCACTCCACCTGTGAGAGAGCTGGAACTATGCAGGAAAGCAGCAGCTCTGTCACTGACTGCTGGGGGATCACACGGCACTTGCAGCCTAGTGCGTGCCCATCCAATGCAGCCCAAACAGTGCCATCCAATGCAGCTTCACCAGTGCGTGCCCATCCAATGCAGCCTGATCATTGCCCATATAATGCAGCCTCACAAGTGCATGCCTATCCAACGCAGCCTGATCAGTGCCGATCCAATGCAGCCTCACAAGCGCATGCCCATCCAATGCAGCCTGATCAGTGTCCATCCAATGTAACCTACCAGTGCGTGCCCATCCAATGCAGTCTGCAATGAAGAGAGAGGAGAGCCGCTGGATTACACAGAGCAGGGATCTCCCGCTTACCCGGCAACCGATGTCATATGAAGTCCTGCCTCCTGGACCGGCTCCTATGATAGTAGTCACCAATGTGCTGTCTATCATAGGAGCCGGTCCAGAAAGCGAGGCTTCGTATGACAGCGGCCGCTGGGTAAGCAGGAGATCCCCGATCTGCTTTTAATCCGGCAGCGCTTCCCCTCCCCTCCCCTCCGAAGCAGCTTCTGCCTACAGTTAGTTGGAAGCCGCTGTGGCTGTGCCCCCGACTCAACTTCCTTCCTCCCCAGCAAAAAAATTAAAATGGTCAGGGGGCAGCGGGCCGCATTGCCTGCGGTTCCGGGCCACAGGTTGGACATGCCTGATCTAACACTTATATCTCTACACTGAGCCAGTTTCACATAACACTGACATCTCCTTACATTGGTGGGCAGTGAGAAGGATGTCATAAATTAACACAACATAACAGGTGGAGCTAAGTTGTTATTACACTAGTGTATTAATAAAAAAAATAAAAAAAAGTATGGGGACCTTCTGGCCAATGACCACCAATGTAAAGTGACATTGGGTGGACCTTGGGTGTGACCTACTTTACAATGTGAGAGGGCTTTTCAAATTAACTGGGGTGCTGAAGGCCCTGGTCTTTTGGCCACCTAGCATTGCCCCAGAGCTTTGAAATTTCATATTTTTCATATTTTGCATATTACATTGTATATAAATTATATTAATCAATATGCTTGACTTATGGACCCAAATGCACACGTTTCTTCCAAAATGTGGATTATCTTTAGTGAAACATGTGGTGCTTAAAAATAATTACGATATAGTGACCTCTGAATCAGTTAAGGTCTAATCTCACTATTGGAGCAACTGGTAAACCAAACACACATGGTCAAAATCTAATTTTAACAGCTGGGGAGAGACAACAGTAGATAAACACACTGATGAATGTATTAACCCTTCAAAAGTCACACATATATAACACATGATGAACAAAAAACATGTTGATTTTGGCATGTACCCAAAATAAGAAAATACAAACTCCTGAATAAATGCAAGATTTTTTAATTGCACAAATAATAATATATTGATACAAATTAGACTGTATCGGGCAGGAATGGCTGCCAAGAAACGGCCCCTCTCCCCACAAAATAGTCAACATTGTTGTCTAACATCACGGGCACTTCTGGATGGCAAGCCAGAACGGGCTACTTCCATAGGTGTCATAGGATCGACAGGCCCACGTGCTTCAGCCTCTACACTAGGCCCTGGCATGGCAGGGTCACTCTCACTCTCAATTGGAGCTTACATATGTCTATGCATGTCTGCGCAAAAAATTATGCAAGATGCAGCAACAGAGGACCACAATATTAACCACTTAAGCCCCGGAGGATTTGGCTGCTAAAAGACCAGGGGGTATTTTGCGATTCGGCACTGCGTGACTTTAACGGACAATTGCACGGTCGTGCGACGCTGTACCTAAACGAATTTGACGTCCTTTTTTTCCCACAAACAGAGCTTTCTTTTGGTGGTATTTGATCACCTGTGCGATTTTTTGATCATGCGCTATAAACAAAAAAAGAGCGTAAATTTTGCAAAAATAACAATATTTTTCACATTTTTTTATATGAAATTCCCCCCAAAAAAAAAGTAAAAATCAAAATTTTTTAACATTTTCGGCCAAATTGGTTTTATGCTACATATGTTTGGTAAAAAAATCGCAAAAAGCGTATTTTGATTGGTTTGCGCAAAAGTTATCGCGTTTACTAACAAAGGGAAAGATTTTTGTCATTTTTGTTGTTTTTTTTTTTAACGCGTAATGGCGGCGATCTGCGATTTTGTTTGCGGTACTGCGACATTGGGGCGGACAGATCGGACCCTTGACTGGCATTTTTGGGGATACCAGTGACATTTCTACAGTAATCAGTGCTATATATATGCACTGTTTACTGTAAAATTACACTGGCAGTGAAGGGGTTAACTTTATTTGAGAGGGAGGGGCTGTGTGTGTCCCTAGGGGCGTGATTCTAACTGTGATTGGCTGTGGCTTGAGCTGTAGGAACAATGATCAACGGTCCTACATAGTAGAACCGTATGATCAGTGTTTCTACACAGGGGAGAATGACAGACGGCTTGTTTACACTAGCCGCCTGCCTTTCTCCCTCTCCCCCGACGATCGCAGAGTGACGGGGGGCCCGTGACCGCGCGGGAGTGGGAGCGCGCCATCAGCGGCGCGCGCTCGCTCCCCAGGGCCTCACAGGCTAGTGAGGTACCGATACGTCACTCTGCCTGTGAGGGGCTGACCGCCGCAGTATATGTACTTGCGGCGGTCGGCAAGCGGTTAATTTTGTATAATGCCAGATGGATGGAGCTCAAGAAAAGTCGAAACCTATTTGACATTATCCCGAAGGCATTCTCCACCACTCTTCTAGAACGGGATAGGCGGTAATTGAAAATCCTTTGCTCGGGGGTGAGGTTTCTCAGAGGGAATGGCTTCAAAAGATGCTCCCCAAGCGCAAAGGCATCATTAGCCACAAAAACAAAATTGAGACCCTCAATTGTTTGCTCCCTGGATGGCAAGTTGAGAGTGCCATTTTGTAGCCGCCGAGCAAACTCGGTTTGGTCAATGACTCCCCCATCAGAATTGCGGCCATTCTTTACAATGTCCAAAAACAAAAATTCATATTTAGCATTGACAATTGCTAGCATGACAATGCTAAAAAAAACCTTTATAATTGAAATAATAGGATCCCGAATTAGGTGGTGGGACAATGCGGACGTGCTTGCCATCAATAGCACCCCCACAATTGGGAAAACTCCACTGCTCCTGGAATTGGCCAGCAACTTCCTGCCACTGCTCTGCATTGGACGGAAACTGTTGGGAAAAAATGTAAATACAATTAGTCCTTGTGCACATCCCATTATTACACACACATTTGGTAGAGAAATGCTTATGCAACTTTAAGATAAGAACAACATGAAGGGAATCGTATGACATCTACATACATTTAATTTTCACCTCCTAATGTCATAATATTGTAATTCACCAGCTACAGCATTTGTCTATGCTGACTTTTACATTTAGCATGGGTGGGTGGGTAAAACTATGTTTTTAAATCATTAAGGGCTTGTGCCCACTGAACGTTTTTACATCAGAAATTAAACATACACAATCATAGGTTTGACTGGATGGACTGATGTCTTTAATAAACATCATAAACTATGTAAAAATAAATTTCTAAAGGAATAATTGGTTCTGGGAAAGTCTGAAAATTACATAGATACAATATACTGTTAACAGGCTATGCATTTAGGGACACATAGGAGAGAATGCTGGGGTGGTTACTGGGTCATTTTAAAAATGCTTAGGAAAATATATAGCTTTACTACTATGTGCATGAGGCCAGAGGGTAGTTACAAAATAATGACATCTGTAATTTGATGTACATCCTTTGATGTACATCCAAAATGATCTAAATTAGGTTGACATTACAAATACATGGAATGTAATATAAAAATAAGAAACATACCTTGATATAGTCCTTCTGCAAGACTTTTATGATAGCAGAGCAGGTCTCAGGGATGATGACTCCAAGAGCTTGGGGGGAGATACCTGTGGTGAACTTGAGATCCTGCAGGCTTCTCCCTGTGCAAGATATCTCAATGTTGCAATTAGCCTTTGCTCAGGAGTAATTGCAACCCGCATACATGTGTCCTGCTTCAGAATATAGGGGGGCACCAAGGCAAGAAGACGGTGAAAAATTGGATCCGTCATCCTCAAATAATTCCTGAAGTCATCAGGATTATTTTCTTGTAGCTCCCGCAGCAAGGACATGTGGGAAAATTGCTCAAGGTTGAGCAACCAATTTTTGGTCCAGGAGGTCCTCTTTTTCTTCTTCTTGCAAAGAACTCGGCTTAGAGCAATTACTCCCAGCCCAACAACAGCAAGAGTAGAATCCTCGGTCATCATAATTGCTTCTCGAACGATGTCTCGGAAACTAGCGAAATGTCGTTAACCAAACAAATGCTACCGAAATCAGCGTGAGATGCCCAGAAGGGTCACGGCCAAAAACTCACTTCCTCTTTAGTAGCGTTGGACGCAGTTACGTCATCTTTTGTCGGACGACAAAATTTGTGTGCAGTCTAGAGCACATTCCAACCAACAGACACGCACTCTGGACAAAAGACGGACGGCGGAAATTCGTAGCGTGTGTACGGGGCTTTAGTGAGGATTTATTATGCGCTTGTGACCCCCTATAATCAAGGGGTCTTTTACTTCTGGTAAGCAGTTTGTATTACCACTGGGCAGTGTTAATTTTGGCAGCAAATTTCAATTTAGTTTTAGTCTTAGTCTTAGGACTAAAATAACATTTTAGTTTTAGTCCCATTTTAGTCTTCTGCAAGTGTTTTAGTTTTAGTCGTATTTAGTAGACTAAAACTCCAGTACACTTAAGTCGACTAAAAAATCTTACATTTTAGTGGACTAAAACTAATTTTAGTCATCTAAATGGTCATGGTCAGGTCAGAGAGGAGGCATGTAATGCTGTACAGTGCTGCTCAGAATGCTGGATGGGGGTCTCAGGTTTAAGGGTGGTCTCTGGTCTGACTCTGAACTGAAGTTGTTGAACAGGATGGGCCGGGTGGGCCTCAGCGGCCTATATGCACGCACAAAGTCCTGGATGGATGGTGGAATCAGATACCGGTGGTGACTGGTGAGTGGTCTGAGGGGACTCAGGGAGGCAGTAATAGCTGACCTGGCTGTTAACTCACAGTGGTGGTGGCCGGGTGCCAGTGCCATGTGATGAGTCGGGCCTGGCGCATTTGGCTGTAGTGCTGCAGCTGCAGTGCTCTGGTGAGGTCAGGTGACTGGTCTCGAGTCGACTCTCTTGTAGTAGTCCACTCCTCACGTCGGACGTCACGGGGCACGCCACGCCAGACGCCACACAGGCGGAGCTCCGTGAAAACTAGAAGTTGGGTAAATGTCCCTGCCTCACACTCTCGTTTAGTTTTCGTTCGTTAACGAAAACGGATTTGATTTTCGTCATAGTTGTCGTCATTTGATGAAAATGTGCTATACTTTGCATCAGTTGAAAAATGCCAGTGACGAAAGCGGTGACGAAAACGTTTCGTTGATGAAATTAACACTGCTGTAAACTCCATTGGCTGTAATGTCATTGCACATATTACCTGAATATATTACCAACATTAAATATTAGGGGGAAATACAAGAAAAGTCTTTTTCTTAATTGTTTAGTTTTCAGCAGCTTAGTAGATGCTCCTTACTTATGCATATGCGGTGGTGCAATACATGTTTAAACTTTAATGTGCTATTATTACAGGCTCTGGATGGAATTGTGTTGCCGATATAGAAATGGCCAGCAGAGGAGTGTTAATTTTGATGATGTTTTAGTTAAGTCTCTTAAGTCTTAGTTAGTTTTAGTCATATTTTAGTCTTAAGACTAAAATGCCATTTTAGTTTTAGTCGTATTTTAGTCATCTGAATTGTTTTAGTTTTAGTCGTATTTTAGTTGACTAAAATTGTGTTAATTTAGTCGACGCAAACGTTTTAGTCGGTTTTAGTTGACGAAATTAACACTGCCACTGGGTGAACGTGTGGAGGAGGAGGTTATGAGAATTACACTCCTATCAAGTCTGTGAATTTTCCATCCATTGCTGCTAATTGGTTTAACACCTTGATGTTTGGAACACTAGAGACTTTTTGAACTTTTTTGCATTCATCACCATTATAATTTTTGTTGCACATGTCACCTTTGTGATTCATTATTCTTGTGATTTATCTTTTGAGCGGCATACCTTTCACAATTTTTTAGTTCTCTAGCTGTGCTGGGAACTCAGTGTGCTCTCCTCCAATGATCAGACTTGTTCTGCCATGCCCCCGATGCACAGCCATTCACTGGGAAGATCAGTGTACTGTTGCTTCTCCTTCCCCCAGCTCTTATGCAGTTGAGGACAGAGGGGATGTGATCACTTATAAAAAAGGGAAAAAATTGTATTTATAATGTTTTTTTATAGCTATACACAAATGTTTTGCCTTTCATTTCTATTTTAAACTGAATGGGTTGTTTTACAAGGTGATCGTTTACAATCACTTTAGGCTTGTATTCTGCTTTACATGGTTGTAAAAATTTTTTGAATACATTGTATGTAAACCCTAACAATTTAAGTCTCATATTTGCTCCCTTTTTGCTCTGTTAAATCCTACTGGTATTGAAACAGACAACTATAGAAAATGAAATGCATTTTCAGTTCCCCTTTTGTTGCAAGGTAGAAACTGCAGTTCCAAAAGAATACTGTACAAGTGAACATGGTGGAAGTGGGCTGAGTGGGGTGCTTAACCTTCAAGTTAAAGAGGAAGTCTTTTTTTTTTCTCTTTTTTTGTTACCTGGAAAGTAAAGGCATAATGTGCTAGTATGCATTGCATATTAGCACATTATGTGACACCTACCTCCAAAGTCCTCGTCATCCCTGCTGGAGGCCGCATCTATCTTCACCCGTCTTCCTTCCAGGTCTGCGGACTCCGGCTGTGCTACAGGCCGGAGCCGTGTGACGTCACTCCCGCACATATGCACGTGAGTCGCCAGTCACGGCACAGAGCTCTGAAGAAACGGTGGACAGATCGGACCCCTAACTGACATTTTTTACATTTTTGAGGGGACCAGTGACATTACTACAGTAATCAGTGCTAAAAATATGCACTGTTACTGTATTAATGACACTGGTGGGGAAGGTGTTAACACCAGGGTTAAATGTGTCCCTAGGGGGTGCTTCCTATCTGTGGGGGGGTGGGCTTGCTAGATGAACACAGAGACCTGTGTTCCTAAATAGGAGGGACACAGGATCCCTGTGTTCATTACTGACAGAACAGCGGTCTGCTGTGTTTACATCGGTAGACCGCCGTTCTGTCTCCATGGGGAGCGATCACGGGTGCCCGGCGGACATTGCTGCCGGACCTGCTAATTGGTTCCCCTCTAGCTAATTGGCGCATGCCCACATTAACTGCTACACGAAGCTACGTACGTGTACGTCATTTCGCGTAACAGAGCCGACCTGCTGCAGTCGGCAAGTGGTTAAAGTGATTGTAAAGTCTTGTTTTTTTTTTTTTAATAACAACCGTGTTATACTTACCTTCTCTGTGCAGTTGGTTCTGCAATGAGCAGCCCCTATCCTCCTCTGCTCGGGTCACAGCTTTCCTGGACCCTCCCCCCTGTTGAGTGCCCCCACATCAAGCAGCTTGCTATAGGGGCACCCGAGCTGAGACACAGCTCAATGTGTCCATTCAGCCACGGAGCCACGACCTGGCCCTGCTCCCTTTCTTTTCTGATTGTCTGACTGACTTTTATTGACAGCAGCGGGAGCCAATTGCTCAGCCAATGAGTAGGGGAGTCCTGGACAGGTGAGAAACTCCTGCAACATCGCTGGATAAAGAAGGGCTCAGGTAAGTATTAGTGGGGCTGATCAAGATAAAAAAAAAAAAAAAAAACCTTCTTCCTTTACAATCCCTTTGAAGAGGCCCTGTCACTTGACCTGGAAGTGTAGAATGCTTCCATGGCTGGGCAGCGGAGGACTGGCTGCTTTTCAGAATGCCGGCCGCTGGAAAGGTTGGTCTATAAACTCTTATTTTGTAGGTGACAAGTGGCCCTGTGTCAACAGAGTCCCCTTAAGAAAAGTATAATAACTACTTGACCTCTGGAAGGTTTTACCCCCTTCATGACCCGACCATTTTTTAGTATTCAGCACTGCACTACTTTAAAGTGGTAAAAAAGTCCGCTTTGTGATTTTTACCTACAGGTAAGCCTATAATAATGCCTCGTACACACGCAACGATTATCGGCCGACCGATCGGCCGTCTTTTGTCCAGTGTTGTTGTGCTGGTTGAAATGTGCTCTAGACTGCACACAAATTTTCTCGGCCAACAAAAACCAACTTCAGAAGTGATGTCATGTGCTGGTTTACTTTCCGTGTGTTTTTTCTTCTCTGAGCATGCCCAGTCTTGCTCATCTGAATTTTGTCGGCCGAAATCTGTACTGACTGACGAAAATCGGCCGTTCTGGTGACGGCCAACAAAAATTTTATAGCATGCACACCAGATTTTGTTCGGCCGAAAACTCGCAGTCGGTTGTCGGAAGCATCATACTAACAAGCCGACAATCGGCCGATCGGATCAATTCGCCAATCCCCACTGAGCAGGCGGATAACAGCTCCGTTTCCGCTCTGTGTGCAGAGACGGAGCTGTCAGATCCCCGCTGTCCTCTATGGGGAGATCGGATGACAACTGACCGCCTGTCTGTTCTCCCCATCCGATCCTATCCGATCCGCTGGACGGAGGGAAAATAGATTTTCCATCCGTCCAGATTTCACAAATAGGATTGGAATCGGATAGCAGCGGGTGTAGTGCGGAGATGTCGCCGCTGACATCTGCTGCCCCATAGGAATGCATGGAGGATCCGATCAGGTCCGCCTAAAAAACTGATTCCTATAAAACCTATATAGAAGGATCACAGGGGCTCTGTGATCAACTGTGTTTACAACAGCTGACCGTTCTTTTCTCTCAGCAGGGAGTGATCCTGGGTGGCAGGCGGCAATCGGGAGCCACCTGCCCCGTGCATCGTAGGCCCCGCTGACGAGTGGGGGCAGGAGCGCACCACCGGCAGGCGCGTGTCCGAAGTAGACCTACGTCGGTTTGCGCAGGAGGGACTACCTGCCGCTGTAAAACTGCGGTGGGCGGTCCGGAAGCAGTTAAGGGGGTAAAACCGTCCGGGGCTGAAGTGGTTAAGTTCATGTGCGTGCAAAGGCAGGCGTCCCAATACTTTCGGTATTATAGTGTATTTACCATGAGCCTATAAATACAGCCCTAGTCTGTCCCAGTAGACTGCACTTATAGTTTAACCACAACAGCCGTGTGCTCTGCTTCCTCTTCACATGATGAAAATATTTTCACCCTTCAATGCTTCAGTTCCTTCAAGTGGAATTCCAGGAACCCTTTTTTTTCTGCTCCCCTGCTTCCAGTGTTAATAAAAAAAATCACAGATACCCCCTCCCCCCCCCCCACTCCACGCTCCAGCACTGTCCCAGAATTCCCCCTCCATCCAGAGCCCCCTGCGATGTAATTAGTCCTGCTCAAAGACGGCAGAAACATTTGTTGATTACACAATCCTGATTGGATGATACGCGTACGGGAGGTGGAGCCGCCTGTCATCCGCCGCCATCCTCATTCATTGTGTGTATCGGAAGCCGAAGCTAGTTTTTAGTTTTTTTTTTTTTTTTTCTTCTTATTGCTTTGAAGGGTAGATGTGAGATGTGAGGTCTTTCTGACCCCAGATCTCACATTAAAGAGGACCTGTCCTGCTTATTTCTATTACAAGGGATGTTTAAAAAATTTAAAGCGCCCAGTCCCTGGTAGTTTGCGCGCAGAAGCAAACACATACGCAAGTCGGACCCACAGATGTAAACTGTGTTCAAACCACACGTGAGGTATCGATGCGATCGTTAGAGCGAGAGTAATAATTCTAGCCCTAGACTCCCTCTGTAACTGATAACCTGTAAAAAATTTGAAAGCAACACCTATGGAGATTTTTAAGTACCAACGTTTTTTTGACATTCCACAAGCGTGCGCAGTTTTGAAGCATGACTTGTTAGGTATCAATTTACTCGGTGTAACATTATCTTTCACATTATAGAAAAAAATTGGCCCAACTTTACTGTTTTCTTATTTTTTGTAAGACAGCTGCGCGTTTGTAAGACCGCTGCGCAAATACAGTGTGACATAAAGTATTGCAATGATCTCCATTTTATTCTCTAGGGTCTCTGATAAAAAATATATATAATATTTGGGGGTTCTAAGTAATTTTCAAGCAAAAAATTCTGAATTCAACTTGTAAACAACAAGTGTCAGAAATAGGTTTGGTCCAGAAGTTGTTAAAAGGCTGAGCCGTGATGACGTCTTACCTGCCTATTATAGGCTCACCTGCAGGTAAAACATAACCAAAGCCCTTTACTACCACTTTAACCACATCGATACTGGGCTCTTTTACCTTAATCCTGCCCAGACCAATTTTCAGCTTTTAGAGCTGTTGCAATTTGAATGACAATTGTGCGGTCATGCAACACTGTACCTAAACTACATTTTTATGATTTTGTTCACACAAATAGAGCTTTCTTTTGGTGCCTTTTGTTTTTTGTTTTTTTTGTTTTGTGATATAAGCAAAAAAAAAGAGTGAAAATATTTTTTTGTTTTTTTTCTTTTTAGTTTCTATTATAAAATTTTGCAAATAAGTAATTTTTGTTTATAAATTTTGGCCAAAATTTATACTGCTACATTTCTTTGGTAAAAATAACTCAAATTAGTGTATATTATTTCGTCTTTGTGAGACTCAATGGTAATCTGATAGGCTAAATAAACCATAAAAGACTGACAATTGTGAAAAATAAAATGTGTTTTTCTTTGTTTCGTTTATAACATTTAAATAATCTTTCTTGATAAATTTAGATCAAAGTGTATTCTGCTTCATTTCTTTGGTGAAAATAACCCAAATCAGTGTATATTTTTTAGTCTGTAGGAAAGTTATAAAGTCTACAAATGGTATAGATCTAAAAATGAATCAATCATTATGCATTAATCATTATGGCCTATCTCATTTCCTAAGAACCGAAAATGCCATGATTATGCAAATATCCCCCAAATGACCCTTTTTGGAAAGTAGACAGTCCAAGGTATTTAGTAAGAGGCATGGCGAGTTTTTTTCAAGTTGTAATTTTTTTGTCTGAATTTTATGAAAAAAGGAAGAAATAAAAAAAAAAAAAAAAAAAACATTTTTCTTTTTTTAACATATTGTCGCCAGTGCAGTACAGCATTATTATTCATTCAGTCTGTTTTTTTTTTGATTAGATGTGATTGGCCAGAGCTAAATACATGGTAAAGATGGGTTGTGATTGGCCCTGTCTGTGCCATGTGATCACACTGACCAATCACAGCTAGTAACACAGTTGCATTCAATGGATGGCATGAAAGGAAGCCATCTATAGTTTACAACTGTCATGTGACTAGCTGTGATACATCACGGCTATCACATGGTAACGGCAGCGAGCCGACACTCGGATAGGTCATTAGCCGTGTCTCGTGGACGCGATCAATCAGCGCATCCTGAGAGGACGTCATATGATGCCCAGTCAGGATAACTGAACCACCGCTCGGCAGTCAATTTGCTATTGGCCGGATGGGAAGGTGTTCCATAATAAGTTTTGTTACATTTTCTGAAAGCATATCAAAGATGCAGCATACAGGACTCCAGGACACCATGATTGATGAAACCCCCTTCCACCTGCCTCCCTCCACTCCCAGTATCTTTATTTAGGTTTTGGGGAAACCGCTGGTAACCTAACTGTGAAAGCACCATCAAATAAGGAAGGTGAACATGGTTATCCCATCCCAGAGAAGGGATGAGATTCAAGTTGGAAGGTACCAAAGATTCAAAACAAACCTTGTGTGTTTGAGATTTGTGGTCCTGGAAAATTAATGCGGGAATTCTCCAGACTGAATTTTTTGTAATCATAATGCACTGTCCACCCTTTGAACATAGGTCAGCTGTCATAAAAAGGCCAATAATGGAACTTTTGGATAAGCAAGCCCCTTCACTAAAAGCTGGTTCAGTAGGGACCGGTCAAATTTTGATCCATGTATGGGCACTGTAGTTAAACAGAAGTCGATCTACTGACTCACTTCTGTACAGCCACCCTGTTGGATTTTTGCCCCTTGATCAGAGCTGCAGGAAGTTTACACGATTAATTGAAATCAGCAAAATTTATTATTTAATTAATCAATATACAGCAGTATACCTCCAGCCTTCCAGGCATGTTAAATTACCATAAAAATAAATTATTAGATATACCCACACTGACCTAATTCATTTTCTGAATCTGCTTAGTCTGTGTAGAGATTTTTTTAGCACAATAAAATTGCATGAAGATATGAACTAAATAACAATAAATGAATAACAGCTAATTTAACACTCAAGTCACGAACAATCGCATATTGTATCATGTATGGAGGTTTAACCATATCTTACCAACCCAAACGAGTGTTGTTTTTTTGTTCATGGAACCACCCGGGGTCGCATAAATGATGACCCGTAGGGAATGTTCGGGGAGCTTCAGGGAAATGATCAATAGAGTGTCTGATGGAGGTAGCGTGATGATATAACATTGGATGTTTGCCCTTATGTTCAGAGTGTGAACTTTAAGTGTGTGAGTGATGATGCCCTTTCTTACTCACCTTTCCCTTTAATTTCCAAAATTCCCTTATCTAATGACTAGCCTGCAGGGTGTAGTTCAGAATATTTATTTGCATCTGATTGGAAGGTACATCTATAGTTTAACCAAATGTTTGTTAAAGTATTGGCTGAACCTGCCCACCAGATGGCGCTTTAAGGTTAGAAATTCCTAATTTAGCTCTTCTGGAAATAAATATCAATATCAATATCAAAACTCAACCCAGCCTTATATGGGGCATAATATTTTTATTCCTGGGATAATCTAAATATGTTATCCTTGCAATAGGATGTATGCAATTCATTGTGTGACTAATATAATTTATGATGTTAATTTTCAATGTACCTTCATGTTTATCATGTGGCTTTTGGTAAAGATGCGTGTTTTTATCCAGAAATCAGTGTTTAGTTTTTACTCCTCAAAGGATATCTGGATAAATCTCATCTCATAATTTTCCCTCTTACTTCTGAATCGTCATATTATAAAAACATAACTATTTTCTATTTTAAGTATCACAATAATAAATAAACATGTCATAATAATTTATTCCTTTAGGTAGTAGTCCTATACAGTATAAATATAAGTTTAAAAGTGTTTTAAAAGTTTAAAGTTAGTGGGCTCCATTCACAAAGCAGTATGTTTCCTCTTAAAAAAATGTGGTAAAATAGAGCTCAGCATTTTTCAAAAAGTTTTTGGCATCCAAGAAAAACGCACTAAAAAAACACTTAAGTTCATTTATGACTTGCCGTATTTCAGTAGTGAAAACATGCGGTAATTTAATGCCTGGCAGCAGCCGGCGCATTTATTAACATTAATAAATAGGTGTTGTTAAGGTGCGGGAGGCCGTTCGCATCCTTAACAACCAGTAAACAATATGGTAGTTAAGGATCGGACGGCCGTCATGTCCTTAACAACTGATGAGTCATTAGCTGTCAGCTGAGAACTGAATGTAAAAAAATGCTGGCAATAATAAAATCAGAAAAACACAGCCCCCCCCCATGCATACCGCCGCTACTGCTGTCCCGTAAGAAAAAAAAAAGGTCCCCTCATGCAGAAGGCTCCCGCTGCCTGACAGCTCCGCTATCTGACAGTTCCTAAATACCTCAGGGGACAGGCCACCTGATGAAGCCACCGGGTGACCCCCACCCCCTTTTGACATTATCGGCCAGGGGCATGTGCCCCTTAAAGATTTAAAAACTGTCAGAAGGGGGAACCTTCGGCACAAGCAGACCTTTTTTTTTACCGGGACGGCGGTGACAGCGGGCATCGTGATTTACAATGGAGCTACACTTTTTAAATAAAGGACTTGTCGAACACTGTCTAATATCTTTTTTTGCACTACACATTTTTTGGGGGGGAAATAATGAGTAGGGGCACTATGCACCCCACATTCATTCACATGGGGGGGCGGGATCTAGGGGCCCTCTTGTTAAAAGGAGCTTCCAGATTCCAATAAATCCCCTGCCCACAGACCTTTACAACCACCGGCCAGGGTTGTGGGGAAGAGCCCCCCTGTCCCAAAGCACCCCCCAATGTTGAGGTCATGTGGCCTGGTACAGTTCAGGAGGAGGGGTGCTTGCTCGCCCCTCCCTTTCCTTAACCTGCCAGGCTGCATGCTTGGATAAGGGTCTGGTAAGGATTTTGGGGGGGGGGCATGGCATTTTTTTTTATTTTGGCGTGGAGTTCCCCCTCAAAATCCATACTAGACTTGAAGGGTCTAATATGCATTGGGGGACCTCACGCTGTTTTTTTCTGATTTTTATTGCCAGCAAAAGGTTTTTCTCAAATTCAGCTGTCTTTGTGGAACCCCGCTGACAGCTGATGACTCATTGGTTGTTAAGGACACTGTGGCCACCCGCTCTTTACAACCATGTTGTTTACTGATTGTTAAGAGCCACAACCTAGTAGGACCAGCACACTTTCCACAAATACCGCATGCTTGGACTGCTACTTAATTTCCAAATACATTTAATTATTTATTTATTTATGCGAATGGATTTTAACGTTTTTTCATGCGGTATTTACTGAGCGTTTTCAGATTTTTCTATGTAAATACCGCAAAACAGTCTAGTAAATTGACAGTTTCAGGATCGCATGCGATATTTAGGCAAAACGTATCCTGGCATCTAAATATCTCATGCCAGTTCATTCTGCGAATGGAGCCCATTATTTCCAATAATGACAGCAGGTAAAAACTGTTTTTTCTTTAAAAATAGTGGAACGTTTGAAGTTCACTTCCATTTGCCCTTTCTTTAGCTTAAAAGTTGGATACACACTATACAATTTTCTTTAGCTTTTTTCCTTTAGACTTACCAAAAACCATATAATATGAGGTCAGACCTAAACACTTTCAATTTGTATGCTATCAGACAGGCCCTCGCACTACATAGTTGAAGGTAAATCTAAAGGAAATCTACCAACAAAAGTTGTATAGTGTGTATCCAGCTTTATTCCCTTTTAGAAAATGTCCAGGAACTTTACACTTGTCAAACATTCCTTGTATATCCGTTAAGTCTGTTGACAGGGAGACAAAGGCAGCAGCTGTAGATGCACAGAGTGTTTTCTTGTGCTAAAGATCTAGACCTGAGGAGTCCAAACTGTGGCCCATGGCCCACATGTGTCCTAAAAATGTTGATTTCATTTTTTTTTTCTTGCAAAAGTGTGTTTACACTTAACCACTTGCCTACTGGCCACTCAAACCCCCTTCCTGCCCAGGTCAATTTTCAGCTTTCAGCACACTTAGAATGACAATTGTGCTGTCATGCAACACTGCACCCACATTCAATTTTTATCATTTTTTTTACCCAAATAGAGCTTTGATTAAGTGGTATTTAATCACTACTGGAGTTTTAATTTTTTGCTGAACAAACAAGAAAAGACTGAAAATTTTGAAAAAGAAAAAAATTGGTTTCATAGTTTGTTATCAAATTTTGCAAACAAGTAATTTTCCTCTTTCATTGATGTGCACTGATGAGGCAGGACTGATGGGCACGGATAAGCTGCACTGATGGGCAGTGATAAGGCAGCACTGATTGGCACTAATAAGGCTGCACTAATGAGGTGGCACTTGTGGGCACTAATAGGTGGCACTGATGGGTTGCACTGATGGGTGGTATCAAGGGCAGCACTGAAGGGCACTGATAGGTGGCACTGAAGGGCACTGATAGGTGGCTTTGATGGGCACTGATAGGCACTGGTAGGTGACGCTGATAGGTGATAGGTGGCACTGGTGGGAACTGGTAGGTGGCACTGACTTGCACTGGCTCTGTTTACATCATGCGATCAGCTGTCACTGGCTAACAGCTGATCGTGTAGTAAGGGTCTCATAGAGTTGCTGATCACAGAGCAAGCCGCGCGCCCCCCCCCCGCAGGGAGCGTGCAGGCAGCTCATGCACGGGAGGATGTACATGGACATCTTCCCGGCAATTTAGGCCCGCACCGTAGCCGTCTTTCAGCTACAGCATAAGCAGGAGGGGGTTAAGGAACATATGCGGCTGAAGAAAAATTTGGCAGTGTCTCTTTACTGGACTTTTATAATTCATTGAGAATTGCCACTGCATCCATTGAACCAGATATGGATGCGTTCGTTTATCAAAAACAGTGTAAAATATTGCACTAGTTTTATGTTGCCCTATTTTACATTTATAATAAAAATATTTCAGAAAATGAAGTTTTTGTAGATAGGTTTATTATCTATATATCAGTTAAATTGTGATCTGCCTGACTTTTTCTGCTCATCAGCTATCCTTTTTGTTTGTGTATTGTATGTGTGGCCCAAGACCATTCCTCTTCTTCCAATCTGGTAAGGTCATATGTTTGAACACCCCTGTCGTATAGTAATCGTTTGCTAAAAATTACATCTCTTCAGCCAGGGTTTCATGTTTAAGATAAAAATACACCAAAGATTGAGTTCACAAATATTGCCACACCAGGAATATATCTATATGCCTTCTAAATAAAATGACATGTAAAGAAATGTAGGGTTAAAAATATTGTATCCGCTATGATATAGAATCAAAGAAATCCATCTTTTGTTCCCAGAAAACCTAATATATGGATTTCTAGTAATAGAGTGCCATATGGTGGACAAATGTAAATAGTTAGTTATTGGTAATATTACCCTCCAATTAGAGGTGAGAACATACTCCAAACTACACTCTCTGGGATTATCCCAATATGAAGGAGTTTTTGGGAATAAGCTTCAGCCATATCCATCCATCCATCATCATCCATCTTGACTCATCTTGATCTCCTTCTTAAATCACCATCTTGAATTATAATGTTCATCATTATCCTTATTAGCATGCTCTCCTACAGCTTGCTCTCCCAGTCTGAGATGCTTGATCGATCTTCTTGAAGGTCCTACCAGGGTGTGGCTCCTAACACAACACCAATAACTCCTTGGGTATAGCATAATTTGCTCAATATTTTAGAAATTCCATCTTACTCCTGAATGCAACTTACAGTACCTAGATATATTGCCTCATTTGTGTGATATATTTTTCCTTATTTAATGTGATATTCCACCCACAGTATCAAAACCCCTCAGAAATAAATAATTACATTTAATCTGTATTAACACAGCCTGTAGCATAGATTCAACCCCTATATTCTGATGCAGAGGAATCTGGGAGGAGGTCTGACAGCACAGACGGGTTGTCTGCTAGTTTAGTCCATTTATTGGCAAACGTTTATGATACCTAACATTGGAAAGCAAATTATCCAATTCAGCTATTACTGGGCATATCATTTTAGCATTAGGTTGAGGTATTTCTAATATGTCTAAATTCATTTCTGTGTCTACGTCATACTATTAATTGTGCTATTATACGCGATTGTTTCTGATTAAATTGTAAAATAAATCTGCCCTTATCTATCCATTCTTATACAGTCAGGTCCAAAAATATTGGTACATCGACACAATTCTAATCTTTTTGGCTCTATACACCACCACAATGGATTTGAAATGAAACAAACAAGATGTGCTTTAACTGCAGACTTTCAGCTTTAATGTGAGGGTATTTACATCCAAATCAGGTGAAAGGTGTAGGAATTACAACAGTTTGTATATGTGCCTCCCACTTTTTAAGGGACCAAAAGTAATGGGACAATTGGCTGCTCAGCTATTCCATGGCCAGGTGTGTGTTATTCCCTCATTATCCCATTTACAAGGAGCAGATAAAAGGTCCAGAGTTCATTTCAAGTGTGCTATTTGCATTAGGAATCCGTTGCTGTCAACTCTCAATATGAAATCCAAAGAGCTGTCACTATCAGTGAAGCAAGCCATCATTAGGCTGAAAAAACAAAACAAACCCATCAGAGAGATAGCAAAAACATTAGGTGTGGTCAAATCAACTGTTTGGAACATCCTTAAAAAGAACGCATCGGTGAGCTCAGCAACACCAAAAGACCCAGAAGACCACGGAAAACAACTGTGGTGGATGACCGAAGAATTCTTTCCCTGGTGAAGAAAACACCATTCACAACAGTTGGCCAGATCAAGAACACTCTCCAGGAGGTAGGTGTATGTGTGTCAGATGAAGATCACTCTCCAGGAGGTAGGTGTATGTGTGTCAAAGTCAACAATCAAGAGAAGACTTCACAAGAGTGAATTCTGAGGGTTTACCACAAGATGTAAACCATTGGTGAGCCTCAAAAACATTAAGATTAGAGTTTGCCAAATAACATCTAAAAAAGCCTTCACAGTTCTGGAACAACATCCTATGGACAGATGAGACCAAGATCAACTTGTACCAGAGTGATGGGAAGAGAAGAGTATAGAGAAGGAAAGGAACTGCTCATGATCTGAAGCATGGTGGTGGTAGTGTCATGGCGTAGGCATGTATGGCTGCCAATGGAACTGGTTCTCTTGTATTTATTGATAATGTGACTGCTGACAAAAACAGCAGGATGAATTCTGAAGTGTTTCGGGCAATATTATCTGCTCATAGTCAGCCAAATGCTTCAGAACTCATTGGACGGCACTTCACAGTGCAGATGGACAATGACCCGAAGCATACCGAGAAAGCAACCAAAGAGTTTAAGGGGAAGAATGTTATGCAATGGCTAAGTCAATCACCTGACCTGAATCCGATTGAACATGCATTTAACTTGCTGAAGACAAAACTGAAGGGAAAATGCCCCAAGAACAAGCAGGAACTGAAGACAGTTGCAGTAGAGGCCTGGCAGAGCATCACCAGGGATGAAACCCAGCGTCTGGTGATGTCTCTGCTTTCCAAACTTCAGGCTGTAATTGACTTCAAAGGATTTGCAACCAAGTATTAAAAAGTAAAAGTTTGATTTATGATTTGTTAATTTGTCCAATTACTTTTCGTTCCTTTAAAAGTGGGAGGCACATATACAAACTGTTGTAATTCCTACACCGTTTACCTGATTTGGATGTACATATCCTCAAATTAAAGCTGAAAGTCTGCAGTTAAAGCACATCTTGTTTGTTTTATTTCAAACCCATTGTGGTGGTGTATAGAGCCAAAAAGATTAGAATTTTGTCGATGTCCCAATATTTATGGACCTGACTGTATGTGCTCCTACTATGGAGGCTCTTGAATTTTAGAGTTAGGACCACTGTATATACAGAGGTCCCTTGGCGTGGGCAGTGTGGATTACGCATATGTTTGCGAATGTGTCCAAACAAAACACTCTGTTTTTAATATAAACTGTTAGACAGGAACAATTCTGTTGTTTTGCAGGCTGGTTGGCAAGTGTGCTGGAAAATATTATGTTTGTCTGTGATGGGCATTGCCCTTCCATGTGCACCTTGCTGCCAAATACAGTTATAGATTAGGGTGGCTGCCACTATTTAATACAGTTGGATGAATTGGGTGCAGGGAAGCACTGGGTACCTTCGCTGCCATTGTGCTTTCCTGTGCCTAAAAAAAAAAAGGGTGGACTCCCTCCAGGCATACCTGCCCTAACCATTTGCGGACCTTCCACCATAGATATACTGCAGTAGAGTGGCCGCTCTACGCCAGATCGCGTACCTAGGAGGTGATCTGCCACTTCCGGGTCTGGGGTGCGTGTGCGCACACGCTGGCAGTCCACTCCCACTGTTATACCACACAGTGAGAGCACAGTGGCGATTATTGCGGACTCTATGTCTGCCGGCACCCGCAAATTACACAGGACACAGGCAGAACGGCCTTCTGCCTATGTAAACAGGGAGTTTGCCTTTCTGTCAGAAGGGAAGACATTGATCCTTTGTTTCGGCTAAGCTGGAACACGGATCTTTGCCTTCCCCTAGTCAAAGCACCTCCTACACGATGAGTAAGTACAACTTAGGCACACAGTTAACCCTTTGATCGCCCCTGATGGTAACCCTTTCCCAGCCAATGTCATTAGTACAGTAACTTTATTTTAAATTTAACTTTAAATTTTTTTATCACTAATCACTGTATTAGTGTCACTGATCCCCAAAAAGTGTCAGTTACAGTAGGTGTCCGATTTGTCCGCCGCAATATCGCACTCCTGCTTTAAGTCGCTGATCGCCGCCATTACTAGTAAAAAATAATAAAAGAAGAAAAAGTAAATAAAAATATACCGTATTTGTAGACGCTATCATTTTTGGGCAAATCATCAATAGATGCTTATTAGGATTTTTTTTTTACCAAAAATATGTAGCAGAATATATGTTGGCCTAAATTGATAAAGAAATTTAAATTTTTTATTGGAACCATAGAGGTGATCAAATACCACCATAAGAAAACTCTATTTGTGTGAAAAAAGGACAACAGTTTTATTTGGGTATAGTGTTGCATGTCCGCGCGATTGTATGTTAAAGTAACGCAGTGCCGTATAGCAAAAAATGGGCTGGTAATAAAAAAAAACTTGAGCTTCCGGAGCTCAAGTTGTTATTGTATCCTTTCTTATATGTGCTCCTTCTATGGAGTTAGGACTACAGTATATGCAGAGGTCCCTTGGCACGGCGGTCACTATGGCTTACTCATACATTTGTAAATGTGTGCAAATAAAGCCCTCTGTTTTCAAAATAAGCTGTTACAGGGCCAATTCGGTTGTTTTGCAGGTTGTTCGGTAAGTGTGCTGGGAAATCTTTTGTTTGTCTGTGATGTTCATTTCCCTTCCATGTGCACCTTGCTGCAAAGGCTAGTTTATAGATTGGGGTGGTTGCCACTTTTTTGTACACCAGCACAATAATGCCCAACACAATAATAACCTTTAGCAGCAATAATAGCCCCAGCAGAATATTATCCTCCAGCAGCAATAATAACCCCAGCAGAATATTATCCTCCAGCAGCAATAATAACCACCACTCACCCTAGCAGTAATATGCCTCTCTGGAAGCAATAATAAAACCCACTGTCTCCAGCAATAGTAGACCCCCACAGCCATTATAGACCCACACTGTCCTAAGCATAAATGGACCCCCAGTATTGGCGTTTAGTAGTTTTAATTACCTGAGCACTTGCCCCTGCAAAGTTTCCTTTCCCCTTGATGGCGAGCACACTCAAGCACCTCCCTGGTGGCACCACTGCATTGAATGGTTTGTGTTAAAAGTCTCTTGTCTATCCTGCTCATGATGAACAAAACATGTTCCTACTTTCTTCTCAGATATCAGGATTAACTGGCTACAGAATTACTGCTACTCCAGTGATCGAGTACTGACCCTCTGGGGCTCCCTGGAGGTGGAAGACATTGAGATACTGGCAGTCTACAATGAATCACGGCAGATTGTATTCAAGCAGAGCTGGTCAAAGGGGAACCTGAGTAACACTGACTGGATGTTCTTTAATATGTTTCTGGGCAGTTTTATATATTATTTCCAAAAACATATAGATGAAATAAGCACGGAACTTGAACTTAAAGGTAAGAGATTTGCTAAAATATTAAAATATAGTTTCTATTGAGAGCAGTACATTAAATAATATGAGAACATAGAGCTAAAAGCACAGATGAAATACATTTAGGGTAGCTGTTTTACCTGCTGAAGGATGTGTATGTCTGTCCACCCAGTACTAAGATTTATATTGCAAAGGCAGGATGGTGACCTCGCTTTCCTGTATTTTAGTTACATAATACAACTTGGTCACCTCTCTACCTAAAACCCGTGAGCACTTAAAGTGGAGTTTCGGCCTCGGAAACAATTTTTCAATAAAAATACCCCCGGGACAGTCAGGGCTAGTACATTTCACAATGGATAACCTCTGAACTGTCCCAGGTTGCACTTACCTTTTAGAAGAAATACTTACCTTGGAAATTTCTTGTCCAGCGCTGCCATCTCAGGTGTGGACAGCTGAAGCTCGTGCATCCTCTTCCGTGTCCTCTTCGTCCCAGAATGCCTCCTGCACTGGCCCCGCTCGTCATGTCCGGTGCAGGCGCATCATTCCTCCACAGCTTCTGGGCATGCCCAGAAGCTGTTTAACAGGGAATGACATGCCTGCACCGGAACTGACGAGCGGGGCCAATGCAGGCGCATTGATTCCTGGGAGCGATAACGTTCAGCTCCCAGGAATCAATGCAAGCAGGAAGAGACGGTGCGGGCCGCGGCTGCAGAGGGAGGAAGTGGAAGAAAGGTAAGTATATTTTCTTCTATAACAAGGTAAGTAAACAAAAAAAAAAATCGGGATTATCCATTTCTTTTTCAGGTGACACAGAATAAGCGGATGGGCCAAAGTGACTTTTGAGGGTGGAACTCCGCTTTAAGGTAGTGAATTTATGGTGCTGGAACCTTAGGCCGATGCTTATTGGTATATGTGATTAGTTTTGTAAAAAACAGGGCATTTTTTCTAGCTGGATGTGCCGAATTGTGCTCCAGCACCTCCGCCAGCCTAGAGACAAAGAGTGAGTGAAGCACTCTATTCTTTAGCAGCGCAGCCACGTCAATGCAGCTCACTGACATCCAGCTGCAGCCTGAGAGAGAGGAGTGAAATCATCTGTACTCTGCCTCTCCCTGCAGCCCAGAAGCTGATTTTAGTAGCATTCAAATCCCAGCTGTGTGGAACAGCTGTGGAGCACACAGGAAGTGGGAACCCTGGCCTGACTGACTGCTCAGTGTTGTGGACTAGAGACACAACATTTTTGGTAAATTGTTTGACAATGTTGTTGGATGGGCTGTTTGTTAAGGCTACTTGGATGTGGGCCTGTGCTGTGTACTGTCTCCTTCCTGGATTGGGGATGTCTCTTTGCTGGGTGGGGATGTCTCATTTCGATTTGGGATGTCTCTTTGCTAGATTGGAATATCTCCTTGCTGGATGGGGATGTCTCTTTGCTGAATATATGGGTATTTCCCTTTGCTGGATTGGGCTGTCTCTTTGCTTGATATATGGGGATGTCTCTTTGCTGGATTGGGCAATCCCTTTGCTGACTATATGGAGATAACTCTTTGTTAGATTAAGCCGTCTCCTTGCTGAATATTTTGGGATGTCTCTATGCTGGACTGTGCTGTCTCTGAATATATGGTGACGTCTCTTTGCTGAATATACGGGGCTGTCTCTTTGCAGGATATATGAATATATGGGGAACGTTTCTTTGCTGAATATACAGAGCTGTCTCTTTGCTGGATATATGGGAGCTGTCTATTGCTGCTGGAGGGATCTATTATTGCTGTAGTGGGCCTACTATTGTTTTTACTGATTCTGTTCTCTAAAGGGGGGGGGGTTATAGGGGAAGTTCTGTATAAATTAATATGTCCGTGCTTTATTTCTAACAAAGTCCCACAGTGATGTGCTTACAAGTCTGGTTCATGCTGATGTGCACCTTCCACCAGGTGTACTATCAACTTAGCCTCTGACAACACTTACATATGGTCAGAAATAGCTTGTGTAACGCCCTCCTAGGTAGGTGTTAGAGAGAGAATATAGTTTTTAGGTCTTTCTGCTTACCAGAGAGATTGCCAGGTAAATTTGTATTGCTCTTTGCCTACCAGAGAGCAGGATCCATTATTGAGGTCTGCTCATGGTGCTCAGGTGCAATGCAGCTTGTCTGAAATGTTTCACATTGGTCAAATAGGGAAGCATAATGAACAGTGGGAAGAAACCTGACAAGTGAGTACACTGGCATTGGTTACAGCCCTGGAGATTGGCAGAGGAAAGTGCATAGGTGCATGCTGGGTGACTGTAAAAATGCCAAGGGCACATGTGCTTGGGGTTTTCTAGCTGGAGAGCGAGGTCCTGGAGGAGGGGGGTGGCTGCTTCTCCTCTGTAGAAGCTGCCATGCGGCCCCAGGTGGTCGATCTGAGAGCCTGAGAGAGGCTGAACCCAGAGGTCCTGCAGAGGATGGCCCCTTCCTGTTCAAACATGACTGCAAACCAGTGCACAAAGCAAGGTCCATAAAGACATGGAAGAGCGAGTTTGGGGTGGAGGAACTTGACTGGCCTGTACAGAATCCTGACCTCAACCCGACAGAACACCTTTGGGATAAATTAGAGTGGAGACTGCCAGCTAGGCCTTCTTGTCCCCATCAGTGCCTGACCTCACAAATGCGCTTCTGGAAGAATGGTCAAACATTTCCATGGACACATTCCTAAACCTTGTGGACAGCCATCCCAGAAGAGATGAAGCTGTTATAGCTGCAAAGGGTGGGCCAACTCAATATTGAACCCTATAGATTAAGACTGGGATGCCATTAAAGTTCTTTCATGTTTAACCTGCCTAGCGGTATCCCAGAGCTTGACTCGGGGTGGATTTTCCATGCTGTTATCGGTATCCCCGAGTCACGCTCGGGGTAGATGTGCAGAGCCCGCAGCAAGGTGTCTCTTACCTTCTCCTGGTGATCCAGCGATGATCTCCCATTGCTGTGTTTGCCAGCCGAGATCCCCGCCGCTCTCGGTCGTTATGAGGACTTCCTGGTTCCGTTCCCTGCAGCAGCAATGCTGCATGGGAGCGGAACTAGGGAGGGAAATTCAAACGTTGAACGTTGCACAAAGCACAAACACATAACAATTATATATATATATATATATATACATATATACACACATATACATATATATATACACACACACACACATATATAAATATATATATACATATATATATATACACACACACATATATATATATATATATATATATATATATATATATATATAACGCATGAATTATAATCTAATAATCTAATCAATAATATAATTTTATTATATAATAAAATATATATTATATAATAAAATTATATTATTGATTAGATTATAATCCATGCGTTTGTGTTTCGAATTTATCACATCTGGGATGTCTACTAGAGTCTTGTTTTGGTCAGGTTTAAGTCAGTAATTACTAAGAATTGTAGGCCTATAATACATAACGCCAAATTTCCATGCAAAAAATTGTACCACTTTTGGTACAGAATTCCTGACATAATCATACCGCCAGGGAGGTTAAAGGCAGGTGTCCCAATACTTTTGTTATTATAGTGTATAAGATATGCCGCAATGTGTCACCAGTCCTTACGCCAGTATATTTACCACTTGGTGTATTTCAGTATGGGCTTTGATGACATCACAACTAGTGATGGATGAACATCGGCCGGGGCTGTTCGCGAATTTTCTCAAAAGTCCGTGAACCGCGAGTTGGCCCCATTGACTTTAATGGGAGGCGAACTTTAAAAACCTTTAGGTCATATTTGCAGCCACAAACGACTTACTAGCTGTGCACAAATAGTCCCAGCACATGGACAATGTCATAACAGAAGTATTGCAATTGGAAAAGTTGCCCTAAATTGTTTTTTTTTTTTTTTTTTACAGCAAAAATTTTTTTTTTTTTTTTTCATAAATCAGCCAGAACTGACAGCAGTCGGTAAATACATGTCTAATACATATAGGGTCCATTCACACATCTGTAAAATGGGTCCACATCCATTCCACAATTTGCGGAACCTTTACAGACCCATTGATTTTCAATTCCAGTCTGAAAAATTAGGCATTCACAGGATAAAGAAGTGTCGGCCATTTCAGGACCCAAAAATTATCCCACATGTGTTTACCTGACAGCTAAGAACATTGTATTCTGTTGCTGAAGGTACATTAAGCATTCACAGGACACAGAAGTAAGTGTAGGCCATGAAAGGCCCCAAAAATTAGCCCACATGCGTTTACCTGACAGCTAAGAACGTAGTATTCTGTGGCTGAAGGTACATTAGGCATTCACAGGATACAGAAGTAAGTTTCGGCCATTCCAGGCCCCAAAAATTAGCCCACATGCGTTTACCTGACAGCTAAGAACGTTGTATTCTGTGGCTGAAGGTACATTAGGCATTCACAGGATACAGAAGTAAGTGTCGGCCAGTTTAGGCCGCAAAAATTAGCCCACGTGCATTTACCTGACCGCTAAGAACATAGTATTCTGTGGCTGAAGGTTCATTAGGCATTCACAGGATACAGAAGTAGGTGTCGGCCACTATAGGCCCCAAAAATTAGCCCACATGCATGTACCTGACAGCTAAGAACGTTTTATTTTTTGGCTGAAGGTACATTAGGCATTCACAGGATACAGAAGTAAGTGTTGGCCACTATAGGCCCCAAAAATTAGCCCACATGTGTTTACCTGACAGCTAAGAATGTAGTAATCTGTGGCTGAAGGTTCATTAGGCATTCACAGGATACAGAAGTAAGTGTTGGCCACTATAGGCCCCAAAAATTAGCCCACATGCGTTTACCTGACAGCTAAGAACGTTGTATTCTGTGGCTGAAGGTACATTAGGCATTCACAGGATACAGAAGTGTTGGCTACTATAGGCCCCAAAAACTAGCCCACATGTGTTTACCTGACAGCTAAGAATGTTGTATTCTGTGGCTGAAGGTTCATTAGGCATTCACAGGATACAGAAGTAAGTGTTGGCCACTATAGGCCCCAAAAATTAGCCCACATGTGTTTACCTGACAGCTAAGAATGTAGTAATCTGTGGCTGAAGGTTCATTAGGCATTCACAGGATACAGAAGTAAGGGTCGGCCACTATAGGCCCCAAAAATTAGCCCACATGTGTTTACCTGACAGCTAAGAACGTTGTATTCTGTGGCTGAAGTTACATTAGGCATTCACAGGATACAGAAGTAAGTGTCGGCCACTATAGGCCCCAAAAATTAGCCCACATGCGTTTACCTGACAGCTAAGAACGTTGTATTCTGTGGCTGAAGGTACATTAGGCATTCACAGGATACAGAAGTGTTGGCTACTATAGGCCCCAAAAACTAGCCCACATGTGTTTACCTGACAGCTAAGAATGTTGTATTCTGTGGCTGAAGGTTCATTAGGCATTCACAGGATACAGAAGTAAGTGTTGGCCAATATAGGCCCCAAAAATTAGCCCACATGGGTTTACCTGACAGCTAAGAACGTAGTATTCTGTGGCTGAAGGTTCATTAGGCATTCACAGAAAAAATAATTGTCGACCATGAAAGGCCCCAAAATTTGGCATTCCATGGACATGAAATGCCTTTTATGCTGCTATATTTAGCGAAGACAAGGACCAGGAATTGTTGTGGGTGGATGGCGGTCTGGCGGATATTTGTGGCCTGTCATGAGGAATTTCAATGAAACATGGTCTATTGGTCACATGTGTTGAATTCCTCCGAGATACATGCCTCATTCATTTTTATAAATGTGAGGTAGTCTACACTGTCATGAGCTAGGCGAGTGTGCTTATCGGTCATGATCCCCCCTGCTGCACTGAACGTCCTATCGAACAGGACACTGGACGGGGGGGCAAGCCAACAGTTCCATTGCATATTATGCAAGCTCTGGCCAGAGGTCAAGCCAGCCCACCCAGTAGTCCAGGGGTTCATCACTCCTCAGAGCGTCCAGAGCGCCGTTAACCCGATGTAGTCAGACACCTGTCGGTCTAGGTGTTCCCTGATGCTGGATACGGAGTACAGCTGTCGATGGTTCAGCTGAAAGAATGATCTCATATCTGAAGTTACCAAGACCTCTTCAAACCGCCTTTTCTTGCAGGCGCTGTTGGATTGCTAACACAACTGTCTCTCTGTGAGTGGAAATTCCTCTGCCAGCGCACGCAAAAGCAGAATGCAGCATTTCCCGCAGCAAGGCCTGGAAGTGCTGCATTCTGACCACCCTCTGTGATTGTGGTAACATTTCCGCCATTTTTTGTTTGTACCGGGGGTCTAAGTACGTTGCCACCCAGTACTGGTCCTTGGCCTTTATGCTTTTTATACGGGGGTCCCCCTTAAAACACTGGAGCATGAAGGCCCCCATTCGCACTAAACTGGAAGTGGTGTAGTGGCCTACTTCCAGCTCATCATCCAGGATAATGCCATCCTCGTTCTCCTCCCCCCATCCACGGAGAACACCAGGGATCCCAGAAAGGTTTAAAGCATGCTCTTCTTGCTCCTCCTCATCCCCCCCAGCACCATCCTCCTCTGACTCCTCTTCAGACTCCTGTTGTTGACTTGTCTCAGATGGAGTAGCACCCACTGGGAATTCATTCAACATTGCGACTTCCTCATCTTCCTGCTCCTCGATGTTTTGATCAATGACACGACGCAATGCACGCTCCAGAAAGAAGGCATAAGGTACGATGTCACTTATGGCGCCCTGACCGTGACTGACCAGTTTGGTGATCTCATCGAATGGCCGCAGAAGTCTGCATGCATCCCGCATGAGCAGCCACTGGCGAGGTGAAAAAAACCAGAGCTCCCCAGAACCTGTCCTGCCGCAGAGTTTGTACAGGAAGTCGTTAACTGCACGTTTCTGCTGGAGAAGCCTATTAAGCATATGCAACGTTGAGTTCCATTGCGTCGGACAGTCACAAATAAGACGACTGACGGGCAGGTTGTGTCCCCCCTGAATGTCAGCAAGGCGAGCCATGGCTGTGTAAGATCTTCTGAAATGGCCCGAGATTTTCCTGGCCTGCCACAAGACGTCCTGGACCCCAGGGTATTTGGCAACGAATCGCTGCATGACCAAGTTCAAGACGTGTGCAATGCATGGCACATGTTATTTTGCCCTGTTTCAGCGCGCTCATCAGATTAGCACCGTTGTCGCACACCACTTTACCAACAGTCAAATTGAGCGGTGTCAGCCACTGATCTGCCTGTGAACGCAAAGCTGAAAAGAGTGTAGGACCAGTGTGGCTCTTGGCTTCCAGGCACAACAAACGCAGCACAGCATGGCAACGTCTCACCTGGCATGTGGAATAGATTCTGGGGATCTTGGGTGGCGCAGCGGAAGAGATGGTAGCAGTGGAAAAGGAGGAGTCCGCAGAGGAGGAGAGGGAGGATGGAGGAGGAGGAGGAGAAGAAGAGGCAGGCCTGCATGCAATTTGTGGCGGTACAACCAAATCTACACGGGTGCCACGGGTTACATGCTTAACGGCTGTCAGAAGGTTCACCCAGTTGGCAGTAAAAGTGATATACCTTCCCTGCCTGTGTTTGCTAGACCATGTGTCTGTGGTCAGATGTATCTTGGCACCAACACTGTGTGCCAGAGATATATTCACTTGCCGCTGAACATGGCCATACAGCTCTGGAATGCCCTTATGCGAGAAATATTTCCTGCCTGGGACCTTCCATAGTGGTGTTCCAATGGCCACAAATTTACAAAAGACCTCAGAGTCCACCAGTTGATATGGCAGTAGTTGGTGGGCTATCAGTTCCGACAAGCCAGCAGTCAAACATTGGGCAAGAGGGTTATCCGTCGTCAACATTTTTTTCCGCTGCAACATTTGGGACACAGAAGCCTGCCTTTTTCCAGAACAACCTGTTGACGGCATCATGGAAGGTGGAGTGGAGGACAATTGTGAGGAGAGTGGAGAAAGAGAAGAGGCTGGACAGTGAGAGCCTAGAGTGTGGCTTTGTGGGTTCTGACGGTGTTGCTCCCACTGGGCTCAGTGATGGGAGTTCAGGTGCCTTCTTAAGGTGGTTGTCCCTAAGTGAGTGTTGGGCTTACCGCGACTTATGCGTTGACTGCAAAGGCTGCAGATGGCAACACTGTTGTCAGCAACAGACACATTGAAAAAACCCACACTGCGGAGCCATGTGCCGGCGTCCTGGGAGCGCCAGATGTGACTGTACATGGTTGATAGCTCGCTCTTGATACATTTGCAGTCTGCTTTGTACCTCTTGTGCAATGTAAGTTCTGCCTGCCTCTCCTCCCTATCTGCCGGTCCGTCTCTCCCTCTGAACTCCCCTCCTCTTCCTCTCTTGTGGCCACCCACGTGATATCTATAGACACGTCATCATCCATGTCACCTTCCCCACCACTAACATTCGAGATCTCAGAGTAGGCAGCAACAGCGGGGACCAACCTCCTTGGGCTGATCTGGGTACTGTCGTCAGACTGCTGAGTGGCGGCTGTTTCAACCTCCTCTTCCTGATCCGATGCCAAGAATGGCTGCACATCGCAAATGTCTTGTGATGGACCGGAAAATAATTCCAGTGACTCAAGCAGACGGTATGTGGTGGTGGTGGTGTTTGTGGTGGTGTCTTTGGGGGTGCACACAGCAGAGAGTGAAGAGGGTGCAGATAGAAAGGATGAGGAGGGTGCTGAAGAGGAAGGCTGAGTGAGCTACTCAACCAAGTTTGGTGCGTCCTTCGATGTAATCGAACGCACCTTCTGAAACTTCACACTTTGGCTCCGGCCTACTGCTCCTGCCCTACCCCTACCACCCCTGCGTAAGTTTCTGCCTCTTCCTCTGCCTGTCATGTTTTTAAATTACCCTGAGACAAAAGTCTCTAGAGAATTGCAGTATATCTGGAAAAAGGTATATAACACTCCGCTTCAATCTGTGATATTGGGGGGCCACAGGTTTTTCACACCAGTTCTACAAATAATTGACCAGTATCTGTTGTCACTGTATGTAGCACAGTCAACACAGCAAACGAGGCCAAATTTTTGCAGGACTAAAATACAATCTTAGAAAAGTATACTGTTAAATAACACCCCACTTCAATATGTGGTATTGGGGGCCACAGTTTTATCACACCAGTTCTACAAATAATTGGCCAGTAACTGTTGTCATTGTGTGTAGCACAGTTAACCCAGCAAAAAAGGCCAAATTTTTGAAGGACTAAAATACACTCTTAGAAAAGTATACTGTTAAATAACACACCACTTCAATATGTGGTATAGGGGGGCCACTGGTCTATCACACCAGTTCAAAAAATTGGCCAGGAAGTTTGGCACTGGGTATATCAGACTTAACGCAGCAAAAGAGGCAATATTGTTGCAGGACACAAAAACAGTTGTAAAAGTATACTCAGAAAACACCCCACTTCAATATGTGGTATTGGGGGGGTCACTGGTCTATCACACCATTTGTTTAAAAAAATTGGCCAGGGAGTTTGGCACTGTGTGTAGCAGCGTTAACACAGCAAAAGGGGCAATATTGTTTCAGGACACAAATATACTTGTAAAAGTATACTCAGATAACACCCCACTTCAATATGTGGTATTGGGGGGTCACTGGTAGTGTTGAGCGAACACGGACTGTATTATTCGTGTTCGTACCGAATAATTGGATTTTTTGTACCCGAACACGGACACGGACACTTTACTGTATGTTCGGGTAAAAATCCGTGTTCGGTCGTTTTATTTCCGGGTTTTGCATGCTTTGGCGCTCTTTTCATGGCGGGCTTTCAACAGCCAATCAACAATCGTTTAACTGGTGTGCCTTAAGCCATCCCAGCCATGCCTGCAAATGTCTCAGTAGCTGTGATTGGCCGTCTGAAGCATGTGACCAAGTCTTTATAAGTTCGAGGCAGCCGCAGCGGCGTCATTATGCTGCTTAGATTCAGGGACAGAGAGCACACATCAACGTGCTGGCTGCTGATTAGGGAAAGATAGGCAGGAAAAAACCATTTGTGTCCGGATAGAATTGAGGGACAGGTCGGAGTGTTTAGGCAGGGCGAGTTGTAGGCATTTTAGGGATAGAGTCTGCTGAATTATATAGGGTCAGTGTCTTCTACAAACTACAATCGATATTGCTGTGTGGGGGGTGGGGTGAATCTGCACTCAATCCTGATCTACGATCTCTTCTCAATCCTGTTAGGGACAGAGTCTGCTGAATTTTAGGGAAACTGTGTTCTACAAACTACAATCGATATTGCTGTGTGGGGGGTGGGGTGAATCTGCACTCAATCCTGATCTACGATCTCTTCTCAATCCTGTTAGGGACAGAGTCTGCTGAATTTTAGGGAAACTGTGTTCTACAAACTACAATCGATATTGCTGTGTGGGGGGTGGGGTGAATCTGCACTCAATCCTGATCTACGATCTCTTCTCAATCCTGTTAGGGACAGAGTCTGCTGAATTTTAGGGAAACTGTGTTCTACAAACTACAATCGATATTGCTGTGTGGTGTGGGATTGGAGATAGGCAGGTGTCAGTGATCCACATCCATTTTTCTGTGTGTGAGCTGCAGTGAACACAATCTTTTTGGGCTGCAGTGAACACAATCTTTTTGGGGTGCAGTGAACAAAATCTTTTTGGGGTGCAGTGAACACAATCCTTTTTGGTGTGCAGTGAACACAATCTTTGTGGGGTGCAGTGAACAAAATCCTTTGTGGGGTGCAGTGAACACAATCTTTTTGGGGTGCAGTGAACAAAATCCTTTTTGGGGTGCAGTGAACAACATCCTTTTTGGGGTGCAGTGAACACAATCTTTTTGGGGTGCAGTGAACAAAATCCTTTGTGGGGTGCAGTGAACACAATCTTTTTGGGGTGCAGTGAACACAATCTTTTTGGGGTGGAGTGAACAACATCCTTTTTGGGGTGCAGTGAACAAAATCCTTTTTGGGGTGCAGTGAACAACATCCTTTTTGGGGTGCAGTGAACAACATCCTTTTTGGGGTGCAGTGAACACAATCTTTTTGGGGTGCAGTGAACACAATCTTTGTGGGGTACAGTGAACAGAATCTTTGTGGGGTGCAGTGAACAAAATCTTTGGGGGGTACAGTGAACACAATCTTTGTGAGGTGCAGTGAACACAATCTTTGTGGGGTGCAGTGAACACAATCATTGTGGGGTGCAGTGAACTCAATCTTTGTGGGGTACAGTGAACACAATCTCATACTGAAGGTTTGAGGGTGCTGCCTGTTCCATACTCCCCCTACTCCTCATCTAGCCTTTTAGGGGTACAAACAATAGTAATTGGGGCCTAGTGTGGTTGTGTACGTGTGATATACATACACTTTTTTGGGATCATATTTTCTATTCCGCTATTTAATCAAAAACCTTTGGGGATCAGTTAAATTGGGGGATAGTCTGTGTTGGTACGTGTGAGAGAGATCCACCTTTCCAAGTTGTTGGGGTTCATCTCATACTTCTGAAGGTTTGAGGGTGCTGCCTGTTCCATACTCCCCCCTACTCCTAGCCTTTTAGGGGTACAAACAATAGTAATTGGGGCCTAGTGTGGTTGTGTACGTGTGATATACATACACTTTTTTGGGATCATATTTTCTATTCCGCTATTTAATCAAAAACCTCTGGGGATCAGTTAAATTGGGGGATAGTCTGTGTTGGTACGTGTGAGAGAGATCCACCTTTCCAAGTTGTTGGGGTTCATCTCATACTTCTGAAGGTTTGAGGGTGCTGCCTGTTCCATACTCCCCCTACTCCTAGCCTTTTAGGGGTACAAACAATAGTAATTGGGGCCTAGTGTGGTTGTGTACGTGTGATATACATACACTTTTTTGGGATCATATTTTCTATTCCGCTATTTAATCAAAAACCTTTGGGGATCAGTTAAATTGGGGGATAGTCTGTGTTGGTACGTGTGAGAGAGATCCACCTTTCCAAGTTGTTGGGGTTCATCTCATACTTCTGAAGGTTTGAGGGTGCTGCCTGTTCCATACTCCCCCTACTCCTAGCCTTTTAGGGGTACAAACAATAGTAATTGGGGCCTAGTGTGGTTGTGTACGTGTGATATACATACACTTTTTTGGGATCATATTTTCTATTCCGCTATTTAATCAAAAACCTCTGGGGATCAGTTAAATTGGGGGATAGTCTGTGTTGGTACGTGTGAGAGAGATCCACCTTTCCAAGTTGTTGGGGTTCATCTCATACTTCTGAAGGTTTGAGGGTGCTGCCTGTTCCATACTCCCCCCTACTCCTAGCCTTTTAGGGGTACAAACAATAGTAATTGGGGCCTAGTGTGGTTGTGTACGTGTGATATACATACACTTTTTTGGGATCATATTTTCTATTCCGCTATTTAATCAAAAACCTTTGGGGATCAGTTAAATTGGGGGATAGTCTGTGTTGGTACGTGTGAGAGAGATCCACCTTTCCAAGTTGTTGGGGTTCATCTCATACTTCTGAAGGTTTGAGGGTGCTGCCTGTTCCATACTCCCCCTACTCCTAGCCTTTTAGGGGTACAAACAATAGTAATTGGGGCCTAGTGTGGTTGTGTACGTGTGATATACATACACTTTTTTGGGATCATATTTTCTATTCCGCTATTTAATCAAAAACCTTTGGGGATCAGTTAAATTGGGGGATAGTCTGTGTTGGTACGTGTGAGAGAGATCCACCTTTCCAAGTTGTTGGGGTTCATCTCATACTTCTGAAGGTTTGAGGGTGCTGCCTGTTCCATACTCCCCCTACTCCTAGCCTTTTAGGGGTACAAACAATAGTAATTGGGGCCTAGTGTGGTTGTGTACGTGTGATATACATACACTTTTTTGGGATCATATTTTCTATTCCGCTATTTAATCAAAAACCTCTGGGGATCAGTTAAATTGGGGGATAGTCTGTGTTGGTACGTGTGAGAGAGATCCACCTTTCCAAGTTGTTGGGGTTCATCTCATACTTCTGAAGGTTTGAGGGTGCTGCCTGTTCCATACTCCCCCTACTCCTAGCCTTTTAGGGGTACAAACAATAGTAATTGGGGCCTAGTGTGGTTGTGTACGTGTGATATACATACACTTTTTTGGGATCATATTTTCTATTCCGCTATTTAATCAAAAACCTTTGGGGATCAGTTAAATTGGGGGATAGTCTGTGTTGGTACGTGTGAGAGAGATCCACCTTTCCAAGTTGTTGGGGTTCATCTCATACTTCTGAAGGTTTGAGGGTGCTGCCTGTTCCATACTCCCCCTACTCCTAGCCTTTTAGGGGTACAAACAATAGTAATTGGGGCCTAGTGTGGTTGTGTACGTGTGATATACATACACTTTTTTGGGATCATATTTTCTATTCCGCTATTTAATCAAAAACCTCTGGGGATCAGTTAAATTGGGGGATAGTCTGTGTTGGTACGTGTGAGAGAGATCCACCTTTCCAAGTTGTTGGGGTTCATCTCATACTTCTGAAGGTTTGAGGGTGCTGCCTGTTCCATACTCCCCCCTACTCCTAGCCTTTTAGGGGTACAAACAATAGTAATTGGGGCCTAGTGTGGTTGTGTACGTGTGATATACATACACTTTTTTGGGATCATATTTTCTATTCCGCTATTTAATCAAAAACCTTTGGGGATCAGTTAAATTGGGGGATAGTCTGTGTTGGTACGTGTGAGAGAGATCCACCTTTCCAAGTTGTTGGGGTTCATCTCATACTTCTGAAGGTTTGAGGGTGCTGCCTGTTCCATACTCCCCCTACTCCTAGCCTTTTAGGGGTACAAACAATAGTAATTGGGGCCTAGTGTGGTTGTGTACGTGTGATATACATACACTTTTTTGGGATCATATTTTCTATTCCGCTATTTAATCAAAAACCTTTGGGGATCAGTTAAATTGGGGGATAGTCTGTGTTGGTACGTGTGAGAGAGATCCACCTTTCCAAGTTGTTGGGGTTCATCTCATACTTCTGAAGGTTTGAGGGTGCTGCCTGTTCCATACTCCCCCTACTCCTAGCCTTTTAGGGGTACAAACAATAGTAATTGGGGCCTAGTGTGGTTGTGTACGTGTGATATACATACACTTTTTTGGGATCATATTTTCTATTCCGCTATTTAATCAAAAACCTTTGGGGATCAGTTAAATTGGGGGATAGTCTGTGTTGGTACGTGTGAGAGAGATCCACCTTTCCAAGTTGTTGGGGTTCATCTCATACTTCTGAAGGTTTGAGGGTGCTGCCTGTTCCATACTCCCCCTACTCCTAGCCTTTTAGGGGTACAAACAATAGTAATTGGGGCCTAGTGTGGTTGTGTACGTGTGATATACATACACTTTTTTGGGATCATATTTTCTATTCCGCTATTTAATCAAAAACCTTTGGGGATCAGTTAAATTGGGGGATAGTCTGTGTTGGTACGTGTGAGAGAGATCCACCTTTCCAAGTTGTTGGGGTTCATCTCATACTTCTGAAGGTTTGAGGGTGCTGCCTGTTCCATACTCCCCCTACTCCTAGCCTTTTAGGGGTACAAACAATAGTAATTGGGGCCTAGTGTGGTTGTGTACGTGTGATATACATACACTTTTTTGGGATCATATTTTCTATTCCGCTATTTAATCAAAAACCTCTGGGGATCAGTTAAATTGGGGGATAGTCTGTGTTGGTACGTGTGAGAGAGATCCACCTTTCCAAGTTGTTGGGGTTCATCTCATACTTCTGAAGGTTTGAGGGTGCTGCCTGTTCCATACTCCCCCTACTCCTAGCCTTTTAGGGGTACAAACAATAGTAATTGGGGCCTAGTGTGGTTGTGTACGTGTGATATACATACACTTTTTTGGGATCATATTTTCTATTCCGCTATTTAATCAAAAACCTTTGGGGATCAGTTAAATTGGGGGATAGTCTGTGTTGGTACGTGTGAGAGAGATCCACCTTTCCAAGTTGTTGGGGTTCATCTCATACTTCTGAAGGTTTGAGGGTGCTGCCTGTTCCATACTCCCCCTACTCCTAGCCTTTTAGGGGTACAAACAATAGTAATTGGGGCCTAGTGTGGTTGTGTACGTGTGATATACATACACTTTTTTGGGATCATATTTTCTATTCCGCTATTTAATCAAAAACCTCTGGGGATCAGTTAAATTGGGGGATAGTCTGTGTTGGTACGTGTGAGAGAGATCCACCTTTCCAAGTTGTTGGGGTTCATCTCATACTTCTGAAGGTTTGAGGGTGCTGCCTGTTCCATACTCCCCCCTACTCCTAGCCTTTTAGGGGTACAAACAATAGTAATTGGGGCCTAGTGTGGTTGTGTACGTGTGATATACATACACTTTTTTGGGATCATATTTTCTATTCCGCTATTTAATCAAAAACCTTTGGGGATCAGTTAAATTGGGGGATAGTCTGTGTTGGTACGTGTGAGAGAGATCCACCTTTCCAAGTTGTTGGGGTTCATCTCATACTTCTGAAGGTTTGAGGGTGCTGCCTGTTCCATACTCCCCCTACTCCTAGCCTTTTAGGGGTACAAACAATAGTAATTGGGGCCTAGTGTGGTTGTGTACGTGTGATATACATACACTTTTTTGGGATCATATTTTCTATTCCGCTATTTAATCAAAAACCTTTGGGGATCAGTTAAATTGGGGGATAGTCTGTGTTGGTACGTGTGAGAGAGATCCACCTTTCCAAGTTGTTGGGGTTCATCTCATACTTCTGAAGGTTTGAGGGTGCTGCCTGTTCCATACTCCCCCTACTCCTAGCCTTTTAGGGGTACAAACAATAGTAATTGGGGCCTAGTGTGGTTGTGTACGTGTGATATACATACACTTTTTTGGGATCATATTTTCTATTCCGCTATTTAATCAAAAACCTTTGGGGATCAGTTAAATTGGGGGATAGTCTGTGTTGGTACGTGTGAGAGAGATCCACCTTTCCAAGTTGTTGGGGTTCATCTCATACTTCTGAAGGTTTGAGGGTGCTGCCTGTTCCATACTCCCCCTACTCCTAGCCTTTTAGGGGTACAAACAATAGTAATTGGGGCCTAGTGTGGTTGTGTACGTGTGATATACATACACTTTTTTGGGATCATATTTTCTATTCCGCTATTTAATCAAAAACCTCTGGGGATCAGTTAAATTGGGGGATAGTCTGTGTTGGTACGTGTGAGAGAGATCCACCTTTCCAAGTTGTTGGGGTTCATCTCATACTTCTGAAGGTTTGAGGGTGCTGCCTGTTCCATACTCCCCCCTACTCCTAGCCTTTTAGGGGTACAAACAATAGTAATTGGGGCCTAGTGTGGTTGTGTACGTGTGATATACATACACTTTTTTGGGATCATATTTTCTATTCCGCTATTTAATCAAAAACCTTTGGGGATCAGTTAAATTGGGGGATAGTCTGTGTTGGTACGTGTGAGAGAGATCCACCTTTCCAAGTTGTTGGGGTTCATCTCATACTTCTGAAGGTTTGAGGGTGCTGCCTGTTCCATACCCCCCCTACTCCTCATCTAGCCTTTTAGGGGTACAAACAATAGTAATTGGGGCCTAGTGTGGTTGTGTACGTGCGAGATACATACACTTTTTTTGATCATATTTCCTATTCCGCTATTCAATAAAAACCTTTGAGGATCAATTGAATTGCGGGATAGTCTGTGTCGGTACGTGTGAGAGAGATCCACCTTTCCAAGTTGTTGGGGTTCATCTCATACTTCTGAAGGTTTGAGGGTGCTGCCTGTTCCATACCCCCCCTACTCCTCATCTAGCCTTTTAGGGGTACAAACAATAGTAATTGGGGCCTAGTGTGGTTGTGTACGTGCGAGATACATACACTTTTTTTGATCATATTTCCTATTCCGCTATTCAATAAAAACCTTTGGGGATCAATTAAATTGCGGGATAGTCTGTGTCGGTACGTGTGAGATCCACCTTTCCAAGTTTTTGGGGTTCATCTCATACTTCTGAAGCTTTGAGGGTGCTGCCTGTTCCATACTCCTCCTCCTCCTCATCCATCCTTTTAGGTGTACAAACAATAGTAATTGGGGCCTAGTGTGCTTCTGTACGTGTGAGATACATACACATTTTTTGATCATATTTCCTATTCCGCTATTCAATAAAAACCTTTGGGGATCAATTAAATTGCGGGATAGTCTGTGTCGGTACGTGTGAGATCCACCTTTCCAAGTTTTTGGGGTTCATCTCATACTTCTGAAGCTTTGAGGGTGCTGCCTGTTCCATACTCCTCCTCCTCCTCATCCATCCTTTTAGGTGTACAAACAATAGTAATTGGGGCCTAGTGTGTTTCTGTACGTGTGAGATACATACACTTTTTTTGATCATATTTCCTATTCCGCTATTCAATAAAAACCTTTGGGGATCAATTGAATTGCGGGATAGTCTGTGTCGGTACGTGTGAGAGAGATCCACCTTTCCAAGTTGTTGGGGTTCATCTCATACTTCTGAAGGTTTGAGGGTGCTGCCTGTTCCATACCCCCCCTACTCCTCATCTAGCCTTTTAGGGGTACAAACAATAGTAATTGGGGCCTAGTGTGGTTGTGTACGTGCGAGATACATACACTTTTTTTGATCATATTTCCTATTCCGCTATTCAATAAAAACCTTTGAGGATCAATTGAATTGCGGGATAGTCTGTGTCGGTACGTGTGAGAGAGATCCACCTTTCCAAGTTGTTGGGGTTCATCTCATACTTCTGAAGGTTTGAGGGTGCTGCCTGTTCCATACTCCCCCTACTCCTCATCTAGCCTTTTAGGGGTACAAACAATAGTAATTGGGGCCTAGTGTGGTTGTGTACGTGTGATATACATACACTTTTTTTGGATCATATTTTCTATTCCGCTATTCAATAAAAACCTTTCTAGGGCAAGATCTTAAATTACAGAAATATGAGGAGACCGTCAAATAAGGGCCGTGGCCTGGGTCGTGGTGCTGCTGGTAGAGCTCCTGTTGCAAGGAGAGGACATGGTCGATCTGTGCCAGCTACACGCACAAGTGAAACACCTTCCTCAAGTGTGAGTAGGCGACAGAACCTGCATCAGTATTTGGTAGGGCATCAAACGCCCCTAGAAGTGATGAGGCCAGAACAAGTTGAGGCGATAGTAGATTGGTTTGCTGCTGACAGTGCCTCCAGTTCCTTCACATTGTCTCCCACCCAGTCTACTGCAGAAAGGTCAGAGTTGGCACCTGCAGCCAATGTCCAACCGTCTTTCACCTCACCCCCTTGCAAATCAGGCCAGCAGTCTGAGCCCCAAGCCATACAGCAGTCTCTTATTCTTTTTGAGGACTCTGTCAGCAGGGTTTCCCAGGGCCATCCACCTAGCCCTGCCCCAGAAGTGGAAGAGATTGAGTGCAGCGATGCCCAACCACTTATTCCTCAAGATGAGTACATGCAAGGATCATCGCAGCACGTCTCCGATGATGACGAAACGCAGGTGCCAACTGCTGCGGCGTTCAGCATTGTGGAGACCGACAAGGAGGGCAGGGGTGAAGACTGGGTGGAAGATGATGTGGAGGACGATGAGGTCCTCGACCCCACATGGAATGAACGTCATGCAGGTGAACTGAGTAGTTTGGAGGAAGAGGCGGTGGTCGCACAGAGCCACCAGCACAGCAGAAGAGGGAGCAGGGTGCAGAAGCGGAGCGGCCGTGCCCTAGACACTACGCCCGCTACTGCCCAACGCAGCAAGGGAACGAGCGCACCAAAGTCAGCTCAAAGGAGTTCTCTAGCGTGGAAGTTCTTTAGAAAATGTGCTGATGACAGGACACGAGTGGTTTGCACCCTGTGCAATCAGAGCTTGAAGCGAGGCATGAACCTTCTCAACCTGAGCACAACCTGCATGATCAGGCATCTAAGTGCAAAGCACGAGCTGCAGTGGAGTACACACCTTCAAAACCAAGAAACGTCTCTGGCTCATCCTGCTTCCTCTTCTGCTGCAGTCTCGGCCGCTCCAGCCACATCTGTAGTGATACCGGCACCTGCCACCCCGCAAACAGACGATCTGTCAGCAACACCACCACCTGGGTCACCAACAACCATCTCCACAATGTCCCGTGGAAGCGTTCAGCTTTCCATCTCCCAAACACTTGAGAGGAAGAGGAAGTACCCCCCTACCCACCCGCGATCCCTGGCCCTGAATGCCAGCATTTCAAAATTATTGGCCTTTGAAATGCTGTCATTCCGTCTGGTGGAGACGCACAGTTTTAAAAACCTTATGTCGGTGGCTGTCCCACAGTACGTCGTGCCCAGCCGCCACTACTTTTCCAGGCAAGCCATCCCTTCCCTGCACAACCAAGTGGGGGAAAAAATCAGGTGTGCACTGCGCAACGCCATCTGTGCCAAGGTCCACCTAACTACGGATACGTGGACCAGTAAGCACGGTCAGGGGCGTTATATCTCCCTAACGGCACACTGGGTAAATGCAGTGGCGGATGGGCCTGAGGCGGATAGCAATTTGGCGCATGTCCTTCCACCACCGAGGATTGCAGGGCGCTTCAGTTTGCCTCCTGTTCCTAACTCCTCCTACTCCGCTTCCTCATCCTCTACCGCCTCCTCATCCGGACAGCGTAACACCTTCACCACCAACTTCAGCACGGCCAGGGGTAAACGACAGCAGGCAGTTTTACAACTTGCCTGTTTGGGGGACAAACCACACACCGCGCAGGAGTTGTGGAGGAGCATGGAACAGCAGACAAATGAGTGGTTGCTGCCAGCGAGCCTCAAGCCCGGCCTGGTGGTGTGCGATAACGGGCGAAATCTCATAGCAGCTCTGGGCCTAGCCGGTTTGACGCACATCCCTTGCCTGGCGCATGTGCTGAATTTGGTGGTGCAGAGGTTCCTTAAAAACTACCCCGATATGTCAGAGCTGCTGCAGAAAGTGCGGGCCGTTTGTGCGCACTTTCGGCGTTCTCACCCTGCTGCTGCTCGCCTGGCAGCGCTGCAGCGTAACTTCGGCCTTCCCGCTCACCGCCTCATATGTGACGTGCCCACAAGGTGGAACTCCACCTTGCACATGCTGGAAAGACTGTGCGAGCAGCAGCAGGCCATAGTGGAGTTTCAGCTGCAGCACGCACGCGTGAGTCGCTCTGCGGAACAGCACCACTTCACCACCAATAACTGGGCCTCCATGCGAGACCTGTGTGCCTTGTTGCGCTGTTTTGAGTACTCCACCAACATGGCCAGTGGCAATGACGCCGTTCTCAGCTTAACTATCCCACTTCTATGCCTCCTTGAAAAAACAATTCGGGCGATGATGGAAGAGGATGTGGCACAGGATGAGGAGGAGGAGGAGGATGAAGAGGTAACATTTCCAAGGCTTTCAGGGCAGTCATTCGCAAGGGGCTCCGAGGGTGGGTTCCTGCACACGCAAACGCCAGGGACGCAATTGTCCAGCAGGGGCACAGTTCTGGAGGATGAGGAGGATGAGGAGGAGGAGGAGCTGGAGGAGGAGATGGAACCATGTTCACAGCAGGGTGGCACCCAGGCCAGCTCATGGCCATCACTGGTGCGTGGCTGGGGGGATACAGAGGACACGGACCATACACCTCCCACAGAGGACAGCCTTTCGTTGCCTCTGGGCAGCCTGGCACACATGAGCGATTACATGCTGCAGTGTCTCCACAACGACCGCCGAGTTGCCCACATTCTAACTTGTGCTGATTACTGGGTGGCCACGCTGCTGGATCCCCGTTACAAGGACAACGTACCGTCCTTAATTCACTCACTGGAGCGCGATCGCAAGATGCGCGAGTACAAGCGCACGCTGGTAGACGCCATGCTGCTGGCATTCCCATCTGACAGCGGGGCCACAGTGGAAGCACAAGGCAGAGGAGGAGGAGGAGGAGGTCGCCAACGCAACCAGGGCACCGCCAGCACCTCAGAAGGCAGGGTTAGCATGGCCGAAATGTGGAAAAGCTTTGTCAGCACGCCACAACAAACAGCAGCACCAGCAGCTCAGATGGAACGTCTTAGCAGGAGGCAGCATTTTACCAACATGGTGGAGCAGTATGTGTGCACACGCCTACATGTAGTGAATGACGGGTCTGCCCCCTTCAACTTCTGGGTCTCCAAATTGGGCACATGGCCTGAGCTTGCCCTTTACGCCTTGGAGGTGCTGGCGTGCCCTGCAGCCAGTGTATTATCTGAACGGGTATTTAGCACGGCTGGGGGCGTTATAACAGACAAGCGCAGCCGCCTGTCCAGAGACAATGTGGACAAGCTCACGTTCATTAAAATGAACCAGGCATGGATCCCACGGGACTTTTCCGTACCTTATGCAGAATAGCAATGGATACCGACCTTACCCACCCATTGTTCCATTTTTGCTCTTTCTCACTCTTTTGGGGTGTACCCTCATTTAAAATTTGTGAAAAGAAGCAGTGTTGGCTACCTCGTCCTCCTCCTCAGGGCCAGATTAATGTAGGGTCTATTGGAGCTGCAGCTCCAGGCCCCTACCTTTTATATAGGCCCCGGGTTGGCCATATTCACTGTTACCGCTCTTCTGTCACTTGTAAACACAGAAGTCTGGCTTCTATGCTCGCTTCCCCAGGCAGCACCCTCAGAACCTCCCCACACAGCGTGAAGGCCGGACAAGGAGGGACAGTTGGCGATGCATGGATGTGTTTATGGGCTTCAGAGACAGCATCCCATGTTGAATTAGGCATGCATGGCTGCACCCTTCCTCCTCTGGGTGCATGGCAAGGCACGGCCCTAAGGCCCTTCAAAATCCTCAGCACCAAGCCCATGATGCTGTTAATCCGGCCCTGGTCCTCCTCCACCGCCGCTTCCACCTACACCGCCCATAGGTGTGCGCAGCCTATTGCATTAAGGTGTGCACCCCAAAGTTGAAATACACATGCATGTGTTTGCCAGCAGGGAGAGTAATGTATCGGGGCCATGTACCTGTAGGCAAGGAGAAATAGAGCAGAGCAGGTCCCAGGGAGATCTTTCCCATCTCCTCACTGGCAATGCTATGTGCCCTAGGTGATTAGGGTGTGCCCAGGCACACCCAGCACACCCTGTGCGCACGCCTATGTCACCGCCACATCCACCACCACCTCAACCTCCCTCCTACTCCATATGGGCCTCGTCCTTCAGAGATGAAGAAGAACATTGTTTTATTTTTCTGTTTTTTTTTGTTGTTTTAAGTTATTTCCCTATCCACATTTGTTTGCAGAGCACTTGCCATGCTCTTAATTACGTTTTGCTGCCATTTGCAGCACTCTAGCCCTTTCCTTTGGTGTTTTAGAGCCATTTTAGTGCCTTAAAGTTCGGGTCCCCATTGACTTCAATGGGGTTCGGTGTCCGGGAAAAGTTCGGTAAAAGTCCGGGACACGGACCCGGACTTTTTTTTAAAGTTCGGCCGAACCCGTCGAACACGGACATCTAGGTGTCCGCTCAACCCTAGTCACTGGTCTATCACACCAATTATAATACATTAAAAGTGCTTTTGTCACTGTTTGTAGTATTGCTGCAGCAACGCTCAGTCACCACACCTGTCACAATGCTGCACAGTGCACAATACAAATTCACTATAATATGCTTTCCATATTACAAAGTATATTATACTGTGGATTACACCCCTATATACTGCACACCTATACCAAATAAATAGCAGCCCTTGAAATGACTTTTGTGGACATTAACAGAGCGATTTGTGTCATTGCCTATCTCTATCTGTCCCTGGAGCACACTGTGGATACCTGTCCCTAAACTGAACAGAAACTGTACACCTATACCAATACCAGCCCTGAAAAGGACTTTTGTGGACATTAACAGAGCTATTTGTGTCACTGCTGATCTCTATCTGTCCCTGGAGCACACTGGATACCTTTCCCCTAAACTAAAAAGAAAGTGTAGTAGACCTATACCAAATACCAGCCCTGAGAAGGACTTTTGTGGATCTTAACAGAGCTATTTGTGTCTGGCAATCTGTCCCTGATGCATACAGCCAACCTTTGTGCTGAAATGTTTCAATTGGCTGTCCCGTTCCACCTGACGGCTGTGTCATGGGTCAAAGTTCTCCCCAATGTAAACTAATATGGCCGCCACGAACAACGCCATGTGTTCGCAAAATTGGCGGGTAGCAAACAAGCAAGGCCAAGAACCGACCGCCGGGCGAACCGCAAGGCCATCCCTAATCACAATGCTCTCCGAGACATACTGAGATACACCGAATGGTAAATATACTGGCGTGAGGACTGGTGACACATTGCAGCATATCGTATACATGTGACTAACAGAGTGGTGCGCTAAAAGTGGGTGTGTGTTTGTTGGAATTTTATAGAAGTAAAACTTAATAAGGATAAAGCACTACGTCCAGTGATTCTTCTTTTCATGTCCATATAGATAAAAGCATCGCAGCTTGGGATAGGAGAGCCTAAAATAAATACCTTTCAAAATAAAGCACGGACATATTTCATTTATTACAACTATTTGGATAAGGCTCTGTAGATATTCCATGGCACATACGTATATGCACGGATTAATTTTGCATGCATGGACTGGATTTTAGCATATATTTCATATTGTTTTTTTCACATATATTCAGTTGCATGTTTTTTGAATATTTTTAAGAATTTAGGAGTTGAGTAATTTGTCTCTTCGGGGGCCTGTGATGAACAGGATTTCGTTTCACATTATTAATAGAGGAAAACACGGAGTGGAGCACAACACTTATCAGGTTGTTTAATGTATTTTAGCACAAATATACTAGAGCAGGGATCCTCAAACTACGGCCCTCCAGCTGTTGTGGAACTACACATCCCATGAGGCATTGTAACACTCTGACATTCACAGACATGACTAGGCATGATGGGAATTGTAGTTCCCGAACAACTGGAGGGCCATAGTTTGAAGACCCCTGTACTAGAGTGTGCAAAGTGTGGGCGATTCACATGACACATATTATCTATAATATTGTTACATTATTTATTTGTTTGGTGTAACACTTGAGCTGCTCGCAAGAATTCACTTTCACATTGGTATTATACTATTGAGATAATATCCCAATGGTGCATCTGGATGGTATGTGGGCTGCTACGATACATCAAGGAGCTCCCAAAGAAAACTGTGGGATTTAAATGTAATATTTGGAGCAGAAGATTGGCGAACCAAACCAAAATGTTGAAATTCAAAAATGTGTTTATTCCAAACATAATAGCCAAGGCATTGCAGGACCACACTTTGCTCCCTTTATCAGGGCTTCCTGTAAGAGATTGACTGACAGTGACTTAAACGTTTGATAAAATTGGATATTAGGAGTAGTTTGGTTTCGTTCAGCAGCTGATGCCTTCCACTTATATATACCACTTAAGCCCCAGAGGATTTGGCTGCTCAAAGACCAGGCCCCTTTGTTCAACTTGGCACTGTGTGACTTTAACTGACAATTGTGCTGTCATGCAATGCTGTACCCAAACTAAATTTGCATCCTTTTTTCCCACAAACAGAGCTTTCTTTTGGTGGTATTTGATCACCTCTGTGCTTTTTATTATTTGCGATATTAATAAAAAAAAGAGCGAACATTTTGAGAAAAAATGAAATTTTCAACTTTGTCTTTTAAAAAATATCCAATATACTCTATTTATGTCATATAATTTGGCCAAAATGTATTTAGCTACATGTCTTTGACAAAAAAAATCTCAATGAGCGTATTTTTATTGGTTTGCGCAAATGTTATAGCGTCTACAAACTATGGTGTAAATACTGGAATTTATGCAGCTTTTACTTTCTGACTGCCTATCTAATTTCATGAAGTGCAAAAATGGCAGGGCAGTACAACCCCCCCCCCCCCCAAAGCAGACATCCTAAGGAATGTCCTGAGAGGCATGTTGAGCTCATTGAATATTCATTTTTTTTTGTCACAGGTGTTTGAAAAATGACTAAAAAAAAAAACTTTTTTTTTTACACAAAGTTGTCATTGAAATGATATATTGCTCACGCATGCCATGGATATATGTGTAATTACACCCCAAAATATATTCTGCTGCTTCTCTTGAGTACAGGGAAACCACGTAGGTGAGACTTTTTGGGAGCCTAGCTGTGTACGGGACCCCGAAAACCAATCCCCACCTTCAGTATTTCAAAGGGTGTACATTTTTCATTGCATTTTCTCACTACCTATCACGGTTTAGGAGGCCCTCAAATGTCAAGATACCACAAAACCCCTCCCAAATGACCCCATTTTGGAAAGTAGACACCCCAAGCTGTTTGCTGAGAGGCATGGTGAGTCCATGGAATAATTTTATATTTTGTTACAGGTTTTGGAAAAATGTAATTTTTTTTAACACAAAGTTGTCACTAAAAGATACATTTCTCACACATGACATGGGTATATGTGGAATGACACCCCAAAATACATTCTGCTGTTTCTCCTGAGTATGGGGATACCCCATGTGTGAGACTTTTTGGGAGCCTAGCTGTGTACGGGACCCCGAAAACCAATCACTATCTTCAGGTTTTCTAATGGCGTAAATTTTTTGATTTTACTCCTTGCTACCTATCACAGTTTTGGAGGCACTGAAATTTCAAGATAGCGCAAACCCCCCCCCCCCCCCCCCCAAATGACCCCATTTTGGAAAGTAGACACCCCAAGCTATTTGCTGAGAGGCATGGTGAGTCCATGGAATATTATTTTGCCGCAAGTTTCGGGAAAATAACATTTTTTTTAATTTATTTATTTATTTTTTAACACAAAGTTGTCACTAAAAGATAAATTGCTCACACATGCCATGGGTATATGTGGAATGACACCCCAAAATACATTCTGCTGCTTCTCCTGAGTACAGGGATACCACGTGTGAGACTTTTTGGAAGCCTAGCTGTGTACGGAACCCTGAAAATAAATTGCCACCGTCAGGTTTTCTAATGGCGTAAATTGTGCATTTCCCCTCCGCACTACCTGTCACAGTTTCAGAGGCCCTAAAATTTCAAGATAGCACAACCCCCCCCCCCCAATGACCCCATTTTGCAAAGTAGAAACTCTAAGCTATTTGCTGAGAGGCATGGTGAGTCCATGAAATATTTTATATTTTGCCACAAGTCCTGGGAAAATTATTATTTTTCTACTTTTTTTTTACACAAAGTTGTCACTAAATGATATATTGCTCACACATTCCATGGGTAGATGTGAAATGACACCCCAAAATACATTCTGCTGCTTCTCCTGAGTATGGGGATACCCCATGTGTGAGACTTGTTTGCAGTCTAGCCAAGTACAGGACCCCGAAAACCAATCACCACCTTTAGGCTTTCCAAGGGCGTAAATTGTTGATTTCACTCCTGACTACCTATCACAGTTTCGGAGGCCATGAAATGCCAAGACAGCACAAAATGACCCCTTTTCGGAAAGTAGACACCCTAAGCTATTTGCAGAGAGGCATGTTGAGTGTTTTGCAGATCTCACTTTTTGTCACAAAGTTTTGGAAATTGAAAAAAGAGGGGAAAAAAATAGGTTTTTTTTCTTCATTTTCCAAAATAATTGAGAGCTGCAAAATACTCACCATGCCTCTCAGCAAATAGCTTGGAGTGTCTACTTTGCAAAACTGGGTCATTTGGTGGGGTTTTGTGCTATCTTGGCATTTCATGGCCTTCAAAACTGTGATGGGTAGTAAGAAGTGAAATAAACAATTTACGCCCTTAGAAAGCCTGAAGGTGGGGATTGGTTTTCCGTGTCCTGTACGCGGCTAGACTGCCAAAAAGTCTCACACATGGGGTATTCCTGTACTCAGGAAAAGCAGCAAAATGTATTTTTGGGTGTCATTCCACATATACCCATGATGTGTGAGCAATATATCATTTAGTGACAACTTTGTGTAAAAAAAACAAAAAAAAAATAATAATAATTTTCCCGAAACTTGTGGCAAAATATAAACTATTCTATGGACTCACCATGCCTCTCAGCTAATAGCTTGGCGTGTCTACTTTGCAAAATGGGGTCATTTGGGGGGGTTTTGTGCTATCTTGAAATTTCAGGGCCTCTGAAACTGTGACAGGTAGTGCGGAAGTAAAATGCACAATTTAGGCCATTAGAAAACCTGAAGGTGGTGATTGGTTTTCGGGGTCCCATACACAGCTAGGCTCCCAAAAAGTCTCACACATATGGTATCCCTGTACTCAGGAGAAGCAGCAGAATGTATTTTGGGGAGTCATTTAACATATACCCATGGCATGCATGAGCAATATATCATTTAGTGACAACTTTGTGTAAAAAAAAAAGAAACAAACAAATTGTCACCTTCCCGAAACTTAGGGCAACATATAAAATAATCCATTAGGGATGGCCTTGCGGTTTGCCCGGCGGTCGGTTCACGGCAAACATTGCTCGTTCGCAGTCTGCCGATTTTGTGAACATATAGCGTTGTTCGCGGCGGCCATATTAGTTTACATTGGGGAGAACTTTGACCCATGACACAGCCATCCGGTGGAACGGGACAGCCAATTGAGACATTTCAGCACATGGACATACCCCCTACCTTATAAATAGACCTGACCTGGCGGCCATTTCACATTCTGCTTTTTGTCAGTGTAGGGAGAGGTTTGCTGTGTGCACCAGGGACAGATTGTCAGTGACACAAATCACTCTGTTAATGTCCACAAAAGTCCTTTTAACCACTTTGCCACTGCTCACTAGAGCTCTACTGTGACAAAGTGGTTCGTTATCGTCTGGAGACGTAGACCTACGTCGCCAGACACTCCCCCTTCTCGGCGGCGCTCCTGCTGTATTCAGTCATAGCGGGAGTCGGGCCAGGAGAGGAGCAGCGGCGATCGCCACTGCTCTTCCCCGATCATCGGGGAATCGAGTCTGGAGATCCGCCCGCTTGTGTAAATAAAGCGGGCTGATCTCCTAAGTGACAGGCAGGGTCAGATTGCACGGTTCAGCATAGCTGAACCTGCAATCTGTCCCTGTGTCACATAGTCACCTCCCCCCACACGTCAGTAAGCACCAGGCATACATTAACCCCTCCCTCTCCAACAGAGGCGTACCTAGGGTCTCCAGCGCCCTTGGCGAGAAGCTGTATCGGCGCCCCCCCCCCATCATTAAAGAGTTAGATATTCTGTTGTTTGTCTTTTTACATCAATTTCTTTTAATTTTTAATCGTCTGCGTATCCATTAAAGATAATGTTTAGGTTATACAGTCCTTTTTCAATTGTTTTGACTCAGAAGCAGATATTGCATATAAGCATAGTAGTCAGATGAGATTAAGTGCCGATTCACATTTGTGCGGATGCGCTGATCGCATGTAATATCAGAGCGCACTGCTCCTTCATTACATGTGATTTTCTGTGCAGATGCGAGTCCAGCCACACACTTGTATGGCTGAATTTGCAGCGCATCTGCACCAAACACGCACATGAGGCATTTTTTGAGCCGCCTCAGAATCGGATCGCACAGTGGTTCACACTTGTGCGATCTGATCCTGTGCGAACTGTCAGCTAGAACTGCGATATGCGATCAAACTGGGGGTGTCGTTAACTTTTAATTGACACCCCCTGCGTATCACATATGGCAGTGTGAACTGCCAGAGGTGCGGATGCGATGCGGGATCACGCTGCATATTCGCAGCGTTCCTGCATCGCACAAGTGTGAACCGAGACTAAGGCTAAATAGAGCTTTCTTTTGGTGGTATTTAATCACTACTGGGGTTTTTATTTTTTATTTTTTTGCTGAACAAACAAAAAAGACCAAAAAATTAAAAAAAAAAAACAGTTTTTTTAGTTTGTTATAAAATTTTGGAAACAGGTAATTGTTCTCCTTCAATAATGTGCGCTAATGAGGCGGCACTGATGGGCCCTGATAAGGTGGCACCGATATATATATATATATATATATATATATATAGAGTGCAGTATAGAGGATGCCATATCCTGTATATATATATATGCAGGATGTGGCCTCCTCTATAATGCAATATATATATATATATATAGTGCAGTATAGAGGACGCCATATCCATATATCTACATTACATTTTAAAAAATTTCTTCTGCTTTAAGTTCTAATGGTACCTGGGATAGTACCTGGGAGCCAGCCAGCTAAGCGTCCGTCATGCACTGGCAGAGAGAGTGCAGCAGTCACCATTCATCCTCCACCACCGGCAGGCAGCCTGCTGAGCCTGGAGCTAGGAGCCTGCTGATGACGAGATTATGGGGGCGGAGCCTTTTGACGAGGGGAGCCGCCGGCCCGCCCATCGTACCGAGCCTCCGACACACACACACAGTCACAGACAGTCTGGTGGACAGTGAGCTCCGGGCGGGCGGCTTCCGAGATTGCAGCGAAGCAGGTGGGGGGGGGGGCAGCCGCGGGGCCCGGGGGGCGCAGGCTGAACGGAGGACCGGGAGGAGCAGTAAGTCACTGCTTCCACACTACCCTGCCAGTGTTTTTCCGCCCCCCCTCGGCCTGCGCCCCTGGCGGGCGCCGTTCTGCCAACCCCACGGTACGCCCCTGCTCTCCAATAATATTAACCCCTTCCCTGCCAGTGTCATTTTTACAGTAACAGTGTATATTTATAGCACTGATTACTGTAGTAATGTCACTGTTAACCCCAAAAGTGTCAAAAATGTCAGTCAAGGGTCCGATCTGTCCGCCGCAATGTCGCAGTCATGCAAAAAAAAAAATCGCAGATCGCCGCCATTACTCATTAAAAAAAAAAAAACCCACCAAAAACGACAGAAATCTTTCCCTTAGTAAACATAATAACTTTAGCGCAAACCAATCAAAATACGCTTATTGCGGGGTTTTTTTACCAAAAATATGTAGCAGAAATCAAATTGGCCTAAAATGATAAAAAATTTTGATTTTGACATTTGTTTGGAGCGAATTTCATATAAAAAAATTTGAAAAATATTGTTATTTTTTCAAAATTGTCGCTATTTTTTTGTTTATAGCGCAAAAAGTAAAAATCGCACAGGTGATCAAATACCACCAAAAGAAAGCTCTGTTTGTGGGAAAAAAAAGGACATGGTGTTGCATGACCGCGCAATTGTCAGTTAAAGTCGCACAGTGCCGAATCGCAAAAAGTGGCCCAGACGTAAGACCTCCGGTGGTAAAGTGGTTAAGGGTTGGTATTTGGTATAGGTGTACTGTCTCTTTTGTCAGTGTAGGGAGAGGTTTGCTGTGTGCACCAGGGACAGATTGTCAGTGACACAAATTGCTCTGTTAAGCTCCACAAAAGTCCTTTTAAGGACTTGTATTTGGTATAAGTGTACTATTCTTTGGTGTGCAGTGCACTATATAGGGGTGTAATACACTTATAATATAATTTCTAATATAAAAAGCTTATTATAGTGGATTTGTATTGTGCAATGTGCAGCATTGTGACTGGTGTGGTGAGCGTTTCTGCAGCAATACTACAACTACAAACAGTGACAAAACTTACTGGCCAATTTTTTTTTACAACTGGTTTGATAGACCAGTGGCCCCCCAATACCACAGACTGAAGTGGGGTGTTATCTGAGTATACTTTTATAAGTGTATTTGTGTCCTGCAAAAATATTGCCTCTTTTGCTGCGTTATCTCTGCTTCACACAGTGCCAAACTTACTGGCCAATTTTTTGTACAACTGGTGTGATAAACTAGTGGCCCCCCCATTACCACAGATTGAAATGGGGTGTTATCTAACAGTATACTTTTATGACAGTGTATTTTAGTCCTGCAAAAATTTGGCCTCTTTCGCTGCGTTAACTGTGCTACACACAGTGACAACAGTTACTGGCCAATTTTTTGTAGAACTGGTGTGATAGACCAGTGGCCCCCAATACCACAGATTGAAGCGGGGTGTTATATACCTTGTTCCACATATACTGCGCTTCTCTAGAGACTTTTGTCACAGGAAAATTTAAAAAATGACAGGCAGAGGAAGAGGCAGGCCCTTACGCAGGGGCGGTAGGGGTAGGGCAGGAGCAGTAGGCCAGAGCCAAAGTGTGAAGTTTCAGAAGGTGCATTCAATTACTTTAAAGGACGAACCAGACTTGGTTGAGTGGCTCACTCAGCCTTCCTCTTCTGCACCCTCCTCATCCTCTCTATCTGCACCCTCTTCACTCTCTGCTGTGTGGAACCCCAAAGACACCACCACCAACACCACTACCACCATATACCCTCCGCTTGAATCACTGGAATTATTTTCCGATCCATCACAAGACATTTGTGATGCGCAGTCATTCTTGGCATCGGATCAGGAAGAGGAGGTAGTAACAGCCGCCACTCAGCAGTCTGACGACAGTACCCAGATAAGCCCAAGGAGGTTGGTCCCCACTGTTGCTGCCTACTCCGAGATCTCTAATGTTAGTGGTGGGTAAGGTGCCCACAAGAGAGGAAAAGGAGGGGATTTCAGAGGGAGAGATGGACCAGCAGATAGGGAGGAGAAGCAGGCGGAAGTTACATTGCACAGGAGGGACAAAGCAGACTGCTAATGTATCAGGAGCGAGCCATCAACCATGTACGGTCACATCTGGTGCTCCCAGGACGCCGGCACATGGCTCCGCAGTGTGGACTTTTTTTAATGTGTCCGCTGCTGACAATAGTGTTGCCGTCTGCAGCTTTTGCAGTCAACGCATAAGTCGCGGTAAGCCCAACACTCACCTAGGGACGACCGCCTTAAGAAGGCACCTTGACTCCCATCACCAAGCCCAGTGGGAGCAATGCCGTCAGAACCCACAAAGCCACACTCCAGGCTCTCACCGTCCAGCCTCTTCTCCTTCTCCTCTCTCCTCACAATTGTCCTCCACTCCACCTTCCATCATGCCATCTTCACGTTGTTCTGGAAAAAGGCAGGCTTCCATGGCCCAAATGTTGGAGCGTAAAAAAATGATGACACCGGATAACCCTCTTGCCCAACGGTTGACTGCTGGCTTGTCGGAACTGATAGCCCGCCAACTACTGCCATATTAACTGGTGGACACGGAGGCCTTTCAGAAATTTGTGGCCATTGGAACACCACAATGGAAGGTCCCAGGCAGGAAATATTTCTCGCAGAAGGGCATTCCAGAGCTGTAAGGCCATGTTCAGCGGAAAGTGAATGTATCTCTGGCACAAAGTGTTGGTGCCAAGATACATCTGACCACAGGCACATGGTCTAGCAAACACGGGCAGGGAAGGTATACAACTTTTACTGCCCACTGGGTGAACCTTCTGACGGCCGTCAAGTATGTAACCCGTGGCACCCATGTAGATTTGGTTTTACCACCACGGATTGCATGCAGGCCTGCCTCTTCTTCTCCTCCTCCTACTCCATCCTCCCTCTCCTCCTCGGCTGACTCCTCCTTTTCCACTGCTATCGTCTCTTCGGCTGTGCCGCCCAAGATCCCCAGAACCTATTCCACATGCCAGGTGAGACGTTGCCATGCTGTGCTGCGTCTGTTGTGCCTGGAAGCCAAGAGCCACACTGGTCCTGCACTCCTTTCAGCTTTGCGTTCACAGGCAGATCAGTGGCTGACACTGCTCAATTTGACAGTTGGTAAAGTGGTGTGCGACAACGGTGCCAATCTGCTGAGGGCGCTGAAACAGGGCAAAATTACACACGTGCCATGCATGGCACACATCCTGAACTTGGTTGTGCAGCAATTTTTTTGCCAAATACCCTATGGTTCAGGAGCAGGACGTCTTGCGACAGACCAGGAAAATATCGGCCCATTTCAAAATTTGTGGCCATTGGAACACCACTATGGAAAGTCTCAGGAAGGCAATATTTCTCGCAGAAGAGCACCCCAGAGCTATATGGCCATGTTCAGCGGCAAGTGAATGTATCTCTGGCACACAGTGTCAGTGCCAAGATACATCTGACCACACACACGTGGTCTAGCAAACACGGGCAGGGAAGGTATATAACTTTTACTGCCCACTGGGTGAACCTTCTAACTAGGGTTGCCACCTCATCCCTTTATTCCAGGACACATATGAATTACACGTTCTGATGCTAATATAATGCACATAAGGCACTGAGTGAGATTAATTATCCCTTTAATCAGCCACAGAACCTGTGTAATTAATGTGTGTCCTGGTTTAAAGGGATGAGGTGGCAACCCTACTTCTAACGGCCGTCAAGCATGTAACCCGTGGCAACCGTGTAGATTTGGTTTTACTGCTACGGATTGCATGCAGGCCTGCCTCTTCTTCTCCTCCTCCTACTCCATCCTCCCTCTCCTCCTCAGCTGACTCCTCCTTTTCCGCTGCTACCATTTCTTTCGCTGCGCCGCCCAAGATCCCCAGAACCTATTCGTCATGCCAGGTGAGACGTTGCCATGCTGTGCTGCATCTGTTGTGCCTGGAAGCCAAGAGCCACACTGGTCCTGCACTCCTTTCAGCTTTGCATTCACAGGCAGATCAGTGGCTAACACCACTCAATTTGACAGTTGGTATGGTAAAGGGATGTGCGACAATGGTGCCAATCTGCTGAGCGCACTGAAACAGGGCAAAATTACACACGTGCCATGCATGGCACACGTCCTGAACTTGGTCGTGCAGCGATTTGCTGTCAAATACCCTGGGGTCCAGGACAGGAAAATCTCGGCCCATTTCAGAAGATCTTACACAGCCATGGCTCGCCTTGCTGACATTCAGCGGCGACACAACCTGCCCGTCAGCCGTCTTATTTGTGACTGCCCGACACGATGGAACTCAACGTTGCATATGCTTGATAGGCTGCTCCAGCAGAAACGTGCAGTTAATGACTACCTGTACGAACAGGACAGGTTCTGGGGAGCTTGGGTTTTTTTCACCTCGCCAGTGGCTGCTCATGCGTGACGCATGCAGACTTCTGCGGCCATTTGATGAGATCACCAAACTGGTCAGTCACGGCCAGGGTGCCATCAGTGACATCGTACCTTACGGCTTCTTTCTGGAGCGTGCATTGCGTTGTTTTATTGATCAAGCCGTCGAGGAGCAGGAGCAACAATTCAACAACAACAGGAGTCTGTAGAGGAGTCAGCGGAGGATGGTTCCAGGGCGGATGAGGAGGAGCAAGAAGAGCATGCTTTAAAGCTTTCTGGGATCCCTGGTGTTGTCCGTGGATGGGGGGAGGAGAACAAAGACAACATTATACTTGAAGATTAGCTGGAGCCAGGCCACTACACCGCTTCCATTTTAGTGCGAATGGGGGCCTTCATGCTCCAGTGTTTTAAGGGGGACCCCCATATAAAAAGCATAAAGGGCAAGGACCAGTACGTGGTGGCAACGTACTTAGACCCCTGGTACAAACAAAAACTGGTGGAAATGTTACCACCATCACAGAGGGCAGTCAGAATGCAGCACTTCCAGGCATTGCATTGAGAAATGCTGCATTCTGCTTTTGCAGGCGCTGGCAGAGGATTTTCCACTCACAGAGAAACAGTTGTGGGTAGCAATCCAACAGCGCCTGCAAGAAGAGGGCGGTTTGAAGATGTGTTGGTCACTTCAGATATGAAATCATTCTTTCAGCCGACCCATCGACAGCTGTACTCCGGATCCAGCATCAGGGAACGCCTAGACTGACAGGTGTCTGACTACACTGAGTTAACGGCCGATGTGGATCCTCTGAGGAGTGATGAACCCCTGGACTACTGGGTGGGCAGACTTGACCTCTGGCCAGAGCTTGCACAATTTGCAATGGAACTGTTGGCTTGTCCCCCATCCAGTGTCCTGTCTGAAAGGACGTTCAGCGCAGCAGGGGGGATCGTGACCGATAAGCGCACTCGCCTAGCTCATGACAGTGTTGACTACCTCACATTTATAAAAATGAATGAGGCATGGATCTCAGAGGAATTCAACACATGTGACCAGTAGCTTCATGGTCCTTGTCTTCGGTAAATACAGCGGCATAAAAGGCATTTCATGTCCATTGAATGCCTAACTTTTGGGGCCTTTCATGGCCGACAATTATTTTTCCTGTCAATGCCTAATGTACCTCCAGCCACAGAATACAACGTTCTTAGCTGTCAGATAAACACATGTGGGCTAATTTTTGGGCCCTGGAATGGCCGACACTTACTTATTTATCCTGTGAATGCCTAATGTACCTTCAGCCACAGAATACAACGTTCTTAGCTGTCAGGTAAACGCATGTGGGCTAATTTTTGGGGCCTGGAATGGGCGACACTTACTTCTGTATCCTGTGAATGCCTAATGTACCTTCAGCCACAGAATACAATGTTCTTAGCTGTCAGGTAAATGCATGTGGGCTAATTTTTGGGGCCTGGAATGGCAAACACTTACTTCTTTATCCTGTGAATGCCTAATTTTTCAGACTGGAATTGAAAATCAATGGGTCTGTAAACGTTCTGCCAAATTGTGGAACAGATGCGGACCCATTTTACAGATGTGTGAATGGACCCTATATGTATTTGACATGTAGTTACCGGCTGCTGTCAGTTCTGGCTGATTTAGGAAAAGAAAAATAAATTTTTTTGCTGTAAAAAAAAAAAATTTCAGGGCAACTTTTCCAATAGCAATACTTCTGTTAAGACAGTGTCCATGTGGTGGGACTATTTGTGCACAGCTAGTAAGTATTTTGTGGCTGCAAATATGACCTAACGGTTTTTAAAGTTCACCTCCCATTAAAGTCAATGGGGCCCGCCGCAAACTTGCTGTTCGCGAACATTTGAGAAATTTTGCGGCTATCGTTCACGAACCGCTCCGGCCGATGTTCGCCCATCACTATACTCCATGGACTCAATATGTCTCTCAGCAAATAGCTTTGGGTGTCTACTTTTCAAAAAGGGGTCATTTGGGGGGTGTTTGAACTGTCCTGGCATTTTATGCTCAATCTTAGCCACACATCACCCACTCTTCTAACCACTTGAAAACCAAGGCTTTTCTGTGACTTTTTGTTTACATGAACAAATGTTTTTTTTTTTACTAGAAAATTACTTTGAACCCCCAAACATTATATATTTCTTTAAAGCAGAGGCCCTACAGAACAAAATGGTGGATGTTGCAAATTTTTTGTCACACGGAATTTGCGCACAGATTTTCCAAACGCAATTTCTGCAAAAAAAAATGTACAAATACACTATATAATTCCAAATTGTTTGGTAAAATGTAAAAGATGATCTTATGCCGAGTACATAGATACCAAACATGACATGCTTTAAAAATTTTGCACGCCTGTGCAACGGCAACAAACTACGTACATTTTTAAAAGCCTTTAAAAGTCTTTACAGGTTACCACTTTAGACTTACAGAGGAGGTCTACTGCAAGAATTACTGCCCTAGACCTAGCGTTCGCGGCGATACCTCACATGCATGCTGCAATTGCGGTTTACATATGACACTAGACCAACGCTTGCGTGCGCCTTTGCGCCTAAGCACGGGGGGACAGGGGGGCTTAATTTTTATTTATTTATTTTGCTTTTTTATGTTATTTTGACACCTTTCCTTTCATTTCATTTTTTTTAATTAATTTTTATTATCACAGTGAATTTAAATATCCCCTATGATAGCAATCTGTAGTGACAGGTACTCTTTTTTAAAAAATTGGGGTTTTTTAGACTCTAGATCTCTCCTCTGACCTTAACGCATCTGACCACACAAAAATTGGTGTGATAAAATGCTTTCCCAATTTCCCAATGGCGTTGTTTATTTCTGGCGAAACAGAAGTCATGAAATGCTTGTAGCTTCTGGTATCTTAGGCCATAGAGATGATTGGAGCCATTCTCGTCTACAATCAGCTCTATGGTTAGATAATTGAACCCCCGGCTGCACTCTCGGGTTAACCGGTGGGACAGGAGAGCCTGAGAAAAACCGCGGAAGGGGGGTCCCCTCCCACTGCTTGTAAAAGCAGTCTAGCGGCCAATTACCCACTAGGATTGCTTTTACATGTAAGCTGACCGCTGGCTGTAAAAAATTATACCAAGATTTTGCCTAAATCTGCAGGCATTATCCTGGTATAAAAAGTAAAAAAAAAAAGGTGCGCAAATCAATAAGTAGAAGCAGCACTAGAAAAATATGTAAATGAAGTGAAAGTGGATAGTAATGCGCTTCAATAGTAAACCAACAATATTAATGTGTAAAACAATCAAATCTTGTAGGTGCAAAAATAGTGCACAAAATTGGAGGACTTCAGAATCATGTGTAAACAAAATACAGTTTATCAATTAAAGTCCATAATCAAACATGTGCAAATAATATGTTCAGTGGTGAGTCCACATTTAGATGGTGACTGTGTTCAAATTCCAACGTAGTGAATGGCCTCTTACCATGTGTTAGACAAAACAGAGCCTCCAAATAAACTTCACAATGTGATAATAAAATAACGCCCAATGATAAAGATGGATTCTTACCAGAGATGATGGAGGTAAAAACTTCAAGCAAAGTAGGTAGATGATCCCGTGTTAGCAGGACTGAAGAGGTGGAGCACTCTCCTTGAGGATCCTCCAGATCACATCCACCCACAGCATCCAGAAAAAAACTTGGTGCGGCTCAAGATGAAATGGCCCAAAGATGCATTCCCAAAAGAAAGAAAGGGACTAATAGTGCATTATCCTTTAAAACCGAATTTAATAAAGGCAAATACACTTACAGCAATCCAAGTTAAAAATATGCAACAAGCTGAAGAACGTCCATCTTTATCACTGGGCGTTATTTTATTATCACATTGTCAAGTTTATTTGGAGGCTCTGTTTTGTCTAACACATGGTAAGAGGCCATTCACTAAGTTGGAATTTGAACACAGTCACCATCTAAATGTGGACTCACCACTGAACATATTATTTGCACATGTTTGATTATGGACTTTAATTGATAAACTGTATTTTGTTTACACATGATTCTGAAGTCCTCCAATTTTGTGCACTATTTTTGCACCTACAAGATTTGATTGTTTTACACATTAATATTGTTGGTTTACTATTGAAGCACATTACTATCCACTTTCACTTCATTATCCTGGTATAACCACTCAAAGTCCAGTAACGTACCAGTACATTGCTGGTCCTTGTTTGGCACGTAGTGTAGGTTTTTTTTTTTTTCATGCAGCCTGTGGGCTGAACGAAAAAGAGAACCTAACAGAAATCTCCGCAGGAAAATTGCGTAGTATTACACACCATTAACCGCCCAACAGCCAAACCCACTTCTTATTGGCGGGTACACATGACAATATTCCACGTATACCTAAAGGTATTTTAACTGCAGTGGTGAAATCAACCTACCACAGCGCTGCCATCAGAGGTATCCATATATGCTGAGCGCAAACGCTGTTTGTGTCAGAATATATAAAACCTGCAGTACCTGCAAGGGAAACAGTTTATCAAAAGAATGAAAAACAAACAAAGTACAGTAAAAGTACAGTAGGAAGAGTAGAAGAACATAAAAATAACTGAGACGACAACTGTTTTTGGCTTTTTTATTTTATTTTGTTTGCATTTTTTTTTACACTTTTTTTTTGTGAACTGCAACTTTCCAGCTTAGGGTCTCTCAAAATGTCGATAGCCATCTAACATCTTTCGAGACCCTGGGTTAGTGTGCCCTACACAATGTCGTGCTGTACCCTACACTAATACTCCACTAGTGTGTGGTAGCGCTTGAAACATTCCCCGATGCAGAGACCAGGTTGGTCAGGACAGGTGGGACAATCCGCGCCTGCTACAGACACAGCATCTTCTTTGGGGGCGTCTTTGGGTAGGGGTACTCGGGAGGACATGTGAAAAATGTCTCTCATGCAGCTGGCTCATTGCATCTGGAATGGGAAGTTGGGCAGGAGCGCCTCCTGGATACATGTAGGCATTGATGATCTCTTCCTGGAATTCTCAGAAGGATCCAGTTCGTCCTGACGCTTTGTGTAGTACAAAGGCGTTCAGTATAGCCAATTGAAATATATAGACAGACACTTTTTGTACCAGTGTTTGGCTTTACGAGCAACTAAGTACGGCACCAAAAGCTGGTCGTTAAGGTCCACCCCTCCCATATTAAAGTTATAGTCATGGACACAGAGGGGTTTCTCCATAACACCAGTTGCCATAGTAATTTGGACTGTCGTGTCTGCGCGAAGGGAGGACAGAACATAAACATTCCGTGTATCCCTTCACTTCACTGCAAGCAATTTGTCCATTTTCAAGCAGGCTCTCTCCCCCCGACTAAGACGGGAATTACAAGCCGTTGGGGAAAGCCCCGGCAAATAGGTCACAGGTGACTTAGAGTGGCACGCTTGTGTAAAAATGGTCCACGTACAAATGGTACCCCTTCCAGGTAAGGGTGACACCAAGTCCCAAACTATCTTGCCACTGCTCCCTATGTAGTCTGGGCAGTTGGGGGGGCTCCACAGTGCTATCTTTTCCATCGTAGACCCGGAAACTAACTGTATAGCCTGTGGCCCTGTCACACACCTTATACAGTTTGACCCCGTATCTGGCATGCTTGCTGTGGGGATACTGTTTCATAGCAAGGCGGCCAGTAAACTTATTCAGGGGTAAACAAAGCTGCAAACTGCTGATTGAAGTGGTCTACGAGGGGCCGAATTTTGTGGAGCCGATCATATTCAGGGTCTCCCCGAGGACGACAGATTTAATTGTCGTTGAAATGCATAAATCGCAGAATTTGCTCGTATTTCGCCCTAGACATGGAGGCAGAGTACACGCGCATATGGTGAAGTGGGCTAGTGGACCAATATAGCCGCAATTCACACTTTTTGTTTATGCCTATGTTGAGGGAAAGGCCCAGAAACGTCTTAAACTCGGAAACCGTTACAGGTTTGCAGCCGAATTGTCTGGCAAGGGGCGAATTTGGGTTGGAGGCGATGAATTGACCAGCATATAAATTGCTTGTTCCACAATAGATCTGAAAATCTTCCGTGAAAAACAGCTCATAAAAATTCAGGGGAGTAAAATTGGCTGTTTCCACGTGGATTCCAGGTTGGCCAGTGAATGGGGGAAGTACAGGTGCTGTAGTATTAGTGGGTTGCCAATCAGGATATGCCAGTGCATCAGGGAGGGCACTATGGGCTCTACTGGCCTGTCTTCGACTACGCGGTGGCTGTGGGCCGCTACTTGTGCTAGCCACCACACCAGCTTCAACTGCACTTATGGGACTCGCCACATCACCAAGTGTTACTGCAGTGCTGGTTGTACTTGGTCCAGGATGTACTAGGCCACTGGTGCTCGCCAGGTCACCAGAAGGCTGAGCGGCACTAGTACTGACACTCTGCTCCATACGAGCATGCTGCGATTTCTGCACCTCAGCAACTGAAGAATGAGGTCGGGTACGTCTGGTTCTAACAGGGACCCATCCGTCGTCGGAGCTATCTGTCAGGGAGCCGCTGCTCTCTTCATGTTCATATACTGACCCTGATTCTGCCAGTGAGGCTTCCCCATCACTCTCATCTGACATGGTCAGTATACTGTAAGCCTCTGCACTACTGTACCAACGTTTGGTCATTTTAGCAACTAAATTTACCGGTACAGTAGTATGACTCACAGGTAAAAAAAGCACCTGGTTGTCAAGGACTATTTCATCCGCTACCAAAAAAAACTGCTAATGCTAGCAGGGATCAGGCCTGACTCTGCTAACACAGCAGTTTTGTGTTTTTTGTAAGTGACAGTAATCTATTGATTACTACACTTACCTGGGTGGGGTGGGCTGGGCGGAAAGGCTAAACACAGGTGCTGGCAGGAATCAGTGCTGATCATGCAAACATCGCGTTTTGGGAACCCTAAACTATTGGGGACGCTAGTATAGTTCTGATTAGATCAGATATTGATCTGTTCAAGCACTATACTAGTAATGGAAGTGTGTGTGTGTGTGTGTGTATGTGGTAATCAAGGGGTTATTTCTAACTATGCGCCGGGGATCTGCGCTATCTTAGACTGACGCTAACACTAGCTAATGTCACCTGTGACACTAATAATAGTGATCAGAAAAAAAAACTGTACACTATAAAAGGGACACTGTGACAGGGCAATGAAGGGGTTAACTGGGGGTGATCAGGGGGGATCAGGGGGTTTATCTTCATTGAAAACCGAAACCTACTTGGGACAGAAATGTACTCGCTAGCGCTAACTGAAGTCACAATCACACTAGCACAGATATACAAAAAAACAATATATTACCTGTGTATAGTGTGCAATGTGACAGGGGGAAGAGGTTAACTGGGGGGATCAGGGGGTTAAATCTTTATTGGGGGGCGTTGGCGGGTATCCTAACCCTAAAAGGAACAGCCGCAAGCGCTAAACCTGGTCACAAGTCACACTGATACAGGTATATAGGAAACTGCTATATACTGTATGCAGTGTGTGTTGTGACAGGGGATGTAGGGGTTAACTTGGGGTGATAAGGGGGTTAAATCTTTATTGGGGGGGTGGCGGGGACCCTAAACCTCCTTGGGACAGAAACTAACTCTCTAGCGCTAACTCAAGTCACAATTAGGGTTGAGCGAACACCTAGATGTCCGTGTTCGACGGGTTCGGCCGAACTTTAAAAAAAAGTCCGGGTCCGTGTCCCGGACTTTTACCGAACTTTTCCCGGACACCGAACCCCATTGAAGTCAATGGGGACCCGAACTTTAAGGCACTAAAATGGCTCTAAAACACCAAAGGAAAGGGCTAGAGTGCTGCAAATGGCAGCAAAACGTAATTAAGAGCATGGCAAGTGCTCTGCAAACAAATGTGGATAGGGAAATAACTTAAAACAACAAAAAAAAAACAGAAAAATAAAACAATGTTCTTCTTCATCTCTGAAGGACGAGGCCCATATGGAGTAGGAGGGAGGTTGAGGTGGTGGTGGATGTGGCGGTGACATAGGCGTGCGCACAGGGTGTGCTGGGTGTGCCTGGGCACACCCTAATCACCTAGGGCACATAGCATTGCCAGTGAGGAGATGGGAAAGATCTCCCTGGGACCTGCTCTGCTCTATTTCTCCTTGCCTACAGGTACATGGCCCCGATACATTACTCTCCCTGCTGGCAAACACATGCATGTGTATTTCAACTTTGGGGTGCACACCTTAATGCAATAGGCTGCGCACACCTATGGGCGGTGTAGGTGGAAGCGGCGGTGGAGGAGGACCAGGGCCGGATTAACAGCATCATGGGCTTGGTGCTGAGGATTTTGAAGGGCCTTAAGGGCCGTGCCTTGCCATGCACCCAGAGGAGGAAGGGTGCAGCCATGCATGCCTAATTCAACATGGGATGCTGTCTCTGAAGCCCATAAACACATCCATGCATCGCCAACTGTCCCTCCTTGTCCGGCCTTCACGCTGTGTGGGGAGGTTCTGAGGGTGCTGCCTGGGGAAGCGAGCATAGAAGCCAGACTTCTGTGTTTACAAGTGACAGAAGAGCGGTAACAGTGAATATGGCCAACCCGGGGCCTATATAAAAGGTAGGGGCCTGGAGCTGCAGCTCCAATAGCCCCTACATTAATCTGGCCCTGAGGAGGAGGACGAGGTAGCCAACACTGCTTCTTTTCAAAAATTTTAAATGAGGGTACACCCCAAAAGAGTGAGAAAGAGCAAAAATGGAACAATGGGTGGGTAAGGTCGGTATCCATTGCTATTCTGCATAAGGTACGGAAAAGTCCCGTGGGATCCATGCCTGGTTCATTTTAATGAACGTGAGCTTGTCCACATTGTCTCTGGACAGGCGGCTGCGCTTGTCTGTTATAACGCCCCCAGCCGTGCTAAATACCCGTTCAGATAATACACTGGCTGCAGGGCACGCCAGCACCTCCAAGGCGTAAAGGGCAAGCTCAGGCCATGTGCCCAATTTGGAGACCCAGAAGTTGAAGGGGGCAGACCCGTCATTCACTACATGTAGGCGTGTGCACACATACTGCTCCACCATGTTGGTAAAATGCTGCCTCCTGCTAAGACGTTCCATCTGAGCTGCTGGTGCTGCTGTTTGTTGTGGCGTGCTGACAAAGCTTTTCCACATTTCGGCCATGCTAACCCTGCCTTCTGAGGTGCTGGCGGTGCCCTGGTTGCGTTGGCGACCTCCTCCTCCTCCTCCTCTGCCTTGTGCTTCCACTGTGGCCCCGCTGTCAGATGGGAATGCCAGCAGCATGGCGTCTACCAGCGTGCGCTTGTACTCGCGCATCTTGCGATCGCGCTCCAGTGAGTGAATTAAGGACGGTACGTTGTCCTTGTAACGGGGATCCAGCAGCGTGGCCACCCAGTAATCAGCACAAGTTAGAATGTGGGCAACTCGGCGGTCGTTGTGGAGACACTGCAGCATGTAATCGCTCATGTGTGCCAGGCTGCCCAGAGGCGACGAAAGGCTGTCCTCTGTGGGAGGTGTATCGTCCGTGTCCTCTGTATCCCCCCAGCCACGCACCAGTGATGGCCATGAGCTGGCCTGGGTGCCACCCTGCTGTGAACATGGTTCCATCTCCTCCTCCAGCTCCTCCTCCTCCTCATCCTCCTCATCCTCCAGAACTGTGCCCCTGCTGGACAATTGCGTCCCTGGCGTTTGCGTGTGCAGGAACCCACCCTCGGAGCCCCTTGCGAATGACTGCCCTGAAAGCCTTGGAAATGTTACCTCTTCATCCTCCTCCTCCTCCTCATCCTGTGCCACATCCTCTTCCATCATCGCCCGAATTGTTTTTTCAAGGAGGCATAGAAGTGGGATAGTTAAGCTGAGAACGGCGTCATTGCCACTGGCCATGTTGGTGGAGTACTCAAAACAGCGCAACAAGGCACACAGGTCTCGCATGGAGGCCCAGTTATTGGTGGTGAAGTGGTGCTGTTCCGCAGAGCGACTCACGCGTGCGTGCTGCAGCTGAAACTCCACTATGGCCTGCTGCTGCTCGCACAGTCTTTCCAGCATGTGCAAGGTGGAGTTCCACCTTGTGGGCACGTCACATATGAGGCGGTGAGCGGGAAGGCCGAAGTTACGCTGCAGCGCTGCCAGGCGAGCAGCAGCAGGGTGAGAACGCCGAAAGTGCGCACAAACGGCCCGCACTTTCTGCAGCAGCTCTGACATATCGGGGTAGTTTTTAAGGAACCTCTGCACCACCAAATTCAGCACATGCGCCAGGCAAGGGATGTGCGTCAAACCGGCTAGGCCCAGAGCTGCTATGAGATTTCGCCCGTTATCACACACCACCAGGCCGGGCTTGAGGCTCGCTGGCAGCAACCACTCATTTGTCTGCTGTTCCATGCTCCTCCACAACTCCTGCGCGGTGTGTGGTTTGTCCCCCAAACAGGCAAGTTGTAAAACTGCCTGCTGTCGTTTACCCCTGGCCGTGCTGAAGTTGGTGGTGAAGGTGTTACGCTGTCCGGATGAGGAGGCGGTAGAGGATGAGGAAGCGGAGTAGGAGGAGTTACGAACAGGAGGCAAACTGAAGCGCCCTGCAATCCTCGGTGGTGGAAGGACATGCGCCAAATTGCTATCCGCCTCAGGCCCATCCGCCACTGCATTTACCCAGTGTGCCGTTAGGGAGATATAACGCCCCTGACCGTGCTTACTGGTCCACGTATCCGTAGTTAGGTGGACCTTGGCACACATGGCGTTGCGCAGTGCACACCTGATATTTTCCCCCACTTGGTTGTGCAGGGAAGGGATGGCTTGCCTGGAAAAGTAGTGGCGGCTGGGCACGACGTACTGTGGGACAGCCACCGACATAAGGTTTTTAAAACTGTGCGTCTCCACCAGACGGAATGACAGCATTTCAAAGGCCAATAATTTTGAAATGCTGGCATTCAGGGCCAGGGATCGCGGGTGGGTAGGGGGGTACTTCCTCTTCCTCTCAAGTGTTTGGGAGATGGAAAGCTGAACGCTTCCACGGGACATTGTGGAGATGGTTGTTGGTGACCCAGGTGGTGGTGTTGCTGACAGATCGTCTGTTTGCGGGGTGGCAGGTGCCGGTATCACTACAGATGTGGCTGGAGCGGCCGAGACTGCAGCAGAAGAGGAAGCAGGATGAGCCAGAGACGTTTCTTGGTTTTGAAGGTGTGTACTCCACTGCAGCTCGTGCTTTGCACTTAGATGCCTGATCATGCAGGTTGTGCTCAGGTTGAGAAGGTTCATGCCTCGCTTCAAGCTCTGATTGCACAGGGTGCAAACCACTCGTGTCCTGTCATCAGCACATTTTCTAAAGAACTTCCACGCTAGAGAACTCCTTTGAGCTGACTTTGGTGCGCTCGTTCCCTTGCTGCGTTGGGCAGTAGCGGGCGTAGTGTCTAGGGCACGGCCGCTCCGCTTCTGCACCCTGCTCCCTCTTCTGCTGTGCTGGTGGCTCTGTGCGACCACCGCCTCTTCCTCCAAACTACTCAGGTCACCTGCATGACGTTCATTCCATGTGGGGTCGAGGACCTCATCGTCCTCCACATCATCTTCCACCCAGTCTTCACCCCTGCCCTCCTTGTCGGTCTCCACAATGCTGAACGCCGCAGCAGTTGGCACCTGCGTTTCGTCATCATCGGAGACGTGCTGCGATGATCCTTGCATGTACTCATCTTGAGAAATAAGTGGTTGGGCATCGCTGCACTCAATCTCTTCCACTTCTGGGGCAGGGCTAGGTGGATGGCCCTGGGAAACCCTGCTGACAGAGTCCTCAAAAAGAATAAGAGACTGCTGTATGGCTTGGGGCTCAGACTGCTGGCCTGATTTGCAAGGGGGTGAGGTGAAAGAAGGTTGGACATTGGCTGCAGGTGCCAACTCTGACCTTTCTGCAGTAGACTGGATGGGAGACAATGTGAAGGAACTGGAGGCACTGTCAGCAGCAAACCAATCTACTATCGCCTCAACTTGTTCTGGCCTCATCACTTCTAGGGGCGTTTGATGCCCTACCAAATACTGATGCAGGTTCTGTCGCCTACTCACACTTGAGGAAGGTGTTTCACTTGTGCGTGTAGCTGGCACAGATCGACCATGTCCTCTCCTTGCAACAGGAGCTCTACCAGCAGCACCACGACCCAGGCCACGGCCCTTATTTGACGGTCTCCTCATATTTCTGTAATTTAAGATCTTGCCCTAGAAAGGTTTTTATTGAATAGCGGAATAGAAAATATGATCCAAAAAAAGTGTATGTATATCACACGTACACAACCACACTAGGCCCCAATTACTATTGTTTGTACCCCTAAAAGGCTAGATGAGGAGTAGGGGGAGTATGGAACAGGCAGCACCCTCAAACCTTCAGAAGTATGAGATGAACCCCAACAACTTGGAAAGGTGGATCTCTCTCACACGTACCGACACAGACTATCCCGCAATTCAATTGATCCTCAAAGGTTTTTATTGAATAGCGGAATAGGAAATATGATCAAAAAAAGTGTATGTATCTCGCACGTACACAACCACACTAGGCCCCAATTACTATTGTTTGTACCCCTAAAAGGCTAGATGAGGAGTAGGGGGGGTATGGAACAGGCAGCACCCTCAAACCTTCAGAAGTATGAGATGAACCCCAACAACTTGGAAAGGTGGATCTCTCTCACACGTACCGACACAGACTATCCCGCAATTCAATTGATCCTCAAAGGTTTTTATTGAATAGCGGAATAGGAAATATGATCAAAAAAAGTGTATGTATCTCGCACGTACACAACCACACTAGGCCCCAATTACTATTGTTTGTACCCCTAAAAGGCTAGATGAGGAGTAGGGGGGGTATGGAACAGGCAGCACCCTCAAACCTTCAGAAGTATGAGATGAACCCCAACAACTTGGAAAGGTGGATCTCTCTCACACGTACCAACACAGACTATCCCCCAATTTAACTGATCCCCAAAGGTTTTTGATTAAATAGCGGAATAGAAAATATGATCCAAAAAAAGTGTATGTATATCACACGTACACAACCACACTAGGCCCCAATTACTATTGTTTGTACCCCTAAAAGGCTAGATGAGGAGTAGGGGGAGTATGGAACAGGCAGCACCCTCAAACCTTCAGAAGTATGAGATGAACCCCAACAACTTGGAAAGGTGGATCTCTCTCACACGTACCGACACAGACTATCCCGCAATTCAATTGATCCTCAAAGGTTTTTATTGAATAGCGGAATAGGAAATATGATCAAAAAAAGTGTATGTATCTCGCACGTACACAACCACACTAGGCCCCAATTACTATTGTTTGTACCCCTAAAAGGCTAGATGAGGAGTAGGGGGAGTATGGAACAGGCAGCACCCTCAAACCTTCAGAAGTATGAGATGAACCCCAACAACTTGGAAAGGTGGATCTCTCTCACACGTACCGACACAGACTATCCCGCAATTCAATTGATCCTCAAAGGTTTTTATTGAATAGCGGAATAGGAAATATGATCAAAAAAAGTGTATGTATCTCGCACGTACACAACCACACTAGGCCCCAATTACTATTGTTTGTACCCCTAAAAGGCTAGATGAGGAGTAGGGGGGGTATGGAACAGGCAGCACCCTCAAACCTTCAGAAGTATGAGATGAACCCCAACAACTTGGAAAGGTGGATCTCTCTCACACGTACCAACACAGACTATCCCCCAATTTAACTGATCCCCAAAGGTTTTTGATTAAATAGCGGAATAGAAAATATGATCCAAAAAAAGTGTATGTATATCACACGTACACAACCACACTAGGCCCCAATTACTATTGTTTGTACCCCTAAAAGGCTAGATGAGGAGTAGGGGGAGTATGGAACAGGCAGCACCCTCAAACCTTCAGAAGTATGAGATGAACCCCAACAACTTGGAAAGGTGGATCTCTCTCACACGTACCGACACAGACTATCCCGCAATTCAATTGATCCTCAAAGGTTTTTATTGAATAGCGGAATAGGAAATATGATCAAAAAAAGTGTATGTATCTCGCACGTACACAACCACACTAGGCCCCAATTACTATTGTTTGTACCCCTAAAAGGCTAGATGAGGAGTAGGGGGAGTATGGAACAGGCAGCACCCTCAAACCTTCAGAAGTATGAGATGAACCCCAACAACTTGGAAAGGTGGATCTCTCTCACACGTACCAACACAGACTATCCCCCAATTTAACTGATCCCCAAAGGTTTTTGATTAAATAGCGGAATAGAAAATATGATCCCAAAAAAGTGTATGTATATCACACGTACACAACCACACTAGGCCCCAATTACTATTGTTTGTACCCCTAAAAGGCTAGGAGTAGGGGGAGTATGGAACAGGCAGCACCCTCAAACCTTCAGAAGTATGAGATGAACCCCAACAACTTGGAAAGGTGGATCTCTCTCACACGTACCAACACAGACTATCCCCCAATTTAACTGATCCCCAAAGGTTTTTGATTAAATAGCGGAATAGAAAATATGATCCCAAAAAAGTGTATGTATATCACACGTACACAACCACACTAGGCCCCAATTACTATTGTTTGTACCCCTAAAAGGCTAGGAGTAGGGGGAGTATGGAACAGGCAGCACCCTCAAACCTTCAGAAGTATGAGATGAACCCCAACAACTTGGAAAGGTGGATCTCTCTCACACGTACCAACACAGACTATCCCCCAATTTAACTGATCCCCAAAGGTTTTTGATTAAATAGCGGAATAGAAAATATGATCCCAAAAAAGTGTATGTATATCACACGTACACAACCACACTAGGCCCCAATTACTATTGTTTGTACCCCTAAAAGGCTAGGAGTAGGGGGAGTATGGAACAGGCAGCACCCTCAAACCTTCAGAAGTATGAGATGAACCCCAACAACTTGGAAAGGTGGATCTCTCTCACACGTACCAACACAGACTATCCCCCAATTTAACTGATCCCCAAAGGTTTTTGATTAAATAGCGGAATAGAAAATATGATCCCAAAAAAGTGTATGTATATCACACGTACACAACCACACTAGGCCCCAATTACTATTGTTTGTACCCCTAAAAGGCTAGGAGTAGGGGGAGTATGGAACAGGCAGCACCCTCAAACCTTCAGAAGTATGAGATGAACCCCAACAACTTGGAAAGGTGGATCTCTCTCACACGTACCAACACAGACTATCCCCCAATTTAACTGATCCCCAAAGGTTTTTGATTAAATAGCGGAATAGAAAATATGATCCCAAAAAAGTGTATGTATATCACACGTACACAACCACACTAGGCCCCAATTACTATTGTTTGTACCCCTAAAAGGCTAGGAGTAGGGGGAGTATGGAACAGGCAGCACCCTCAAACCTTCAGAAGTATGAGATGAACCCCAACAACTTGGAAAGGTGGATCTCTCTCACACGTACCAACACAGACTATCCCCCAATTTAACTGATCCCCAAAGGTTTTTGATTAAATAGCGGAATAGAAAATATGATCCCAAAAAAGTGTATGTATATCACACGTACACAACCACACTAGGCCCCAATTACTATTGTTTGTACCCCTAAAAGGCTAGGAGTAGGGGGAGTATGGAACAGGCAGCACCCTCAAACCTTCAGAAGTATGAGATGAACCCCAACAACTTGGAAAGGTGGATCTCTCTCACACGTACCAACACAGACTATCCCCCAATTTAACTGATCCCCAAAGGTTTTTGATTAAATAGCGGAATAGAAAATATGATCCCAAAAAAGTGTATGTATATCACACGTACACAACCACACTAGGCCCCAATTACTATTGTTTGTACCCCTAAAAGGCTAGGAGTAGGGGGAGTATGGAACAGGCAGCACCCTCAAACCTTCAGAAGTATGAGATGAACCCCAACAACTTGGAAAGGTGGATCTCTCTCACACGTACCAACACAGACTATCCCCCAATTTAACTGATCCCCAAAGGTTTTTGATTAAATAGCGGAATAGAAAATATGATCCCAAAAAAGTGTATGTATATCACACGTACACAACCACACTAGGCCCCAATTACTATTGTTTGTACCCCTAAAAGGCTAGGAGTAGGGGGAGTATGGAACAGGCAGCACCCTCAAACCTTCAGAAGTATGAGATGAACCCCAACAACTTGGAAAGGTGGATCTCTCTCACACGTACCAACACAGACTATCCCCCAATTTAACTGATCCCCAAAGGTTTTTGATTAAATAGCGGAATAGAAAATATGATCCCAAAAAAGTGTATGTATATCACACGTACACAACCACACTAGGCCCCAATTACTATTGTTTGTACCCCTAAAAGGCTAGGAGTAGGGGGAGTATGGAACAGGCAGCACCCTCAAACCTTCAGAAGTATGAGATGAACCCCAACAACTTGGAAAGGTGGATCTCTCTCACACGTACCAACACAGACTATCCCCCAATTTAACTGATCCCCAAAGGTTTTTGATTAAATAGCGGAATAGAAAATATGATCCCAAAAAAGTGTATGTATATCACACGTACACAACCACACTAGGCCCCAATTACTATTGTTTGTACCCCTAAAAGGCTAGATGAGGAGTAGGGGGAGTATGGAACAGGCAGCACCCTCAAACCTTCAGAAGTATGAGATTGTGTTCACTGTACCCCACAAAGATTGAGTTCACTGCACCCCACAATGATTGTGTTCACTGCACCCCACAAAGATTGTGTTCACTGCACCTCACAAAGATTGTGTTCACTGTACCCCCCAAAGATTGTGTTCACTGCACCCCACAAAGATTCTGTTCACTGTACCCCACAAAGATTGTGTTCACTGCACCCCAAAAAGATTGTGTTCACTGCACCCCAAAAAGGATGTTGTTCACTGCACCCCAAAAAGGATGTTGTTCACTCCACCCCAAAAAGATTGTGTTCACTGCACCCCACAAAGATTGTGTTCACTGCACCCCAAAAAGATTGTGTTCACTGCACCCCAAAAATGATTTTGTTCACTGCACCCCAAAAAGGATTTTGTTCACTGCACCCCAAAAAGGATGTTGTTCACTCCACCCCAAAAAGATTGTGTTCACTGCACCCCAAAAAGATTGTGTTCACTGCACCCCACAAAGGATTTTGTTCACTGCACCCCAAAAAGATTGTGTTCACTGCACCCCAAAAAGGATGTTGTTCACTGCACCCCAAAAAGGATTTTGTTCACTGCACCCCAAAAAGATTGTGTTCACTGCACCCCACAAAGGATTTTGTTCACTGCACCCCACAAAGATTGTGTTCACTGCACACCAAAAAGGATTGTGTTCACTGCACCCCAAAAAGATTTTGTTCACTGCACCCCAAAAAGATTGTGTTCACTGCAGCCCAAAAAGATTGTGTTCACTGCAGCCCAAAAAGATTGTGTTCACTGCAGCCCAAAAAGATTGTGTTCACTGCAGCCCAAAAAGATTGTGTTCACTGCAGCTCACACACAGAAAAATGGATGTGGATCACTGACACCTGCCTATCTCCAATCCCACACCACACAGCAATATCGATTGTAGTTTGTAGAACACAGTTTCCCTAAAATTCAGCAGACTCTGTCCCTAACAGGATTGAGAAGAGATCGTAGATCAGGATTGAGTGCAGACCCCACCCCCCACACAGCAATATCGATTGTAGTTTGTAGAAGACACTGACCCTATAATTCAGCAGACTCTATCCCTAAAATGCCTACAACTCGCCCTGCCTAAACACTCCGACCTGTCCCTCAATTCTATCCGGACACAAATGGTTTTTTCCTGCCTATCTTTCCCTAATCAGCAGCCAGCACGTTGATGTGTGCTCTGTCCCTGAATCTAAGCAGCATAATGACGCCGCTGCGGCTGCCTCGAACTTATAAAGACTTGGTCACATGCTTCAGACGGCCAATCACAGCTACTGAGACATTTGCAGGCATGGCTGGGATGGCTTAAGGCACACCAGTTAAACGATTGTTGATTGGCTGTTGAAAGCCCGCCATGAAAAGAGCGCCAAAGCATGCAAAACCCGGAAATAAAACGACCGAACACGGATTTTTACCCGAACATACAGTAAAGTGTCCGTGTCCGTGTTCGGGTACAAAAAATCCAATTATTCGGTACGAACACGAATAATACAGTCCGTGTTCGCTCAACACTAGTCACAATCACACTAATACAAAATACAGTAAACCACTATATTACCTGTATATTAGTGTGCAATGTGACAGAGGGGAAGGGGTTAACTGGGGATGATCAGGAGGGGATCAGGGGGGATCAGGTGGTTAAATCTTTATGGGGGGTGGCGGGTATCCTAAGTATAAACGGAAGGGGCGCAAGCGCTAAACCTGGTCACAAGTCACACTTATATGGGTATATAGGAAAATGCTATATACTGTATACAGTGTGTGTTGTGACAGGGGGTGTAGGGGTTAACTGGGGGGAGGTTGATCGGGGGTTAAATGTGCCTGTCTACGTGTGTGTGTGTGTGTGTGTGTGTGTGGGTGCTTGTTGCAGTACTCGCAGTTTAGATCCACTCTCTCCTCTCAATGAATCCAAAAAGGATTTGGGGAGGAGAGAGCGGGTCTTTTCTCTGCCTTTGTTTACATGACACAGGCACAAGTCAGTATCTAAATGGGCAGGACTGATCAACAGGTCCAGGCCAAAAATCATTTGCCTGGACCTGATGACTGATTGGTTCTGAACCCAATCAGATCATCAGCGGGGCCGGTGGTGCGTGGGAGCGCGCCCCAGAGCAGCAGGAGCGAGCGACGTGGCGATATGTCGCTTTGCCTACAAGCGGCTGACTGCCGCAGTTTATCCACGTTAGGCAGTCGGCAAGTGGTTAAAGCAGAGTTCCACCCACATTTTGCAATGCCCTCCATGCAGCACCTGTGTGCATCCTAAAAATTAATTGGCAATTGCTTTTTTTTTTCCCGGTTTACTTACCTTATTTATGGAGCAACATCTTTTCACTTCCTCCTTATGCGGCCGCGGCCAACGACGTCATTTACGGGTTTGTATTGGCTCCTGGGAGAGGAGTGTCATCAATCCCAGGAGTCAATGGGCTATGGAAACTCGGCCTGCAAGCTGTGGGACTCGCTTGCTTGCAACGCACTGCGCATGCGCAAAATCCCGGAAGAGGGACACTGCGGCTTCAGATGCCCACCTCGCAGATGGCCGCGCTGTACAACAACTGCTCAAAGTAAGTAATTCATGCTGCGATGTAAAAAAAAAAAAAACAGGGGACAGTTTACAGGTTATCTTTATTTAAATGCACGAGCCCTGACTATTGTAGGGGTATTTTTAGCTAAAAAAAAATAATAATTTGTCCGGAACTCCACTTTAACCACTTACCGCATACTAACGTAGGTCTACGTCAGTAAACTTTGCGGTAGTGTACCGGGATGATGCCTCTAGCTAGAGGCATCATTCCGGTACCGTGGTTTGAAGCCGACGGTTGGCTTTCCGTCGGTACCGACCGATGCGGCTCGGGAGCCGCTCGATCGGTACCCGGGGGGGCGGGAGGGGACGTCCCCCCCCCTCCCGCCGCCTTCCGTGGCTTTGCTCGGGGCTCCCGTCCCACCGGGAGCCCCGAGCACCCAGCCGGCGCGTCCGCCGGCTGGATGGAGTCCCGATGAATGCCGGAAACAGCATCGATCGGGGCTCCGTTGACGTAACCCGGAGGCGGCGTCCATGACGTCACTTCCGGGTTACTGTGCCGCAAAAGGCGGCAAATTTGAAAATCGGCTGTATGCAAAAACGCCGTTTTTGGCATTTTGCATACAGGGAAGTGTAGTGGAGGGGTCTAGGGTCTTTTAGACCCTCGATCCCTCCATAAAGTGTACCTGTCACGACATATTGCTGTCACAAGGGATGTTTACATTGCTTGTGACAGCAATAAAAGTGATCAGATTTTTTTTTTTTTTTAAAACTGTAATAAAGTTAAAAAAATAAATAAAATAAATGGGAAAAAAAAAAAATTTAGCCGCCCCCGTCACCGTTAGCTCACGCACAAAAAAAAACGTATACGCAAGTCGAGCCGCAAATGAAATCGCTGTTCAAACCACACATGTGAGGTATCGCCGCGATCGCCAGAGTGTGAGCAATATTTTAAAAAAAAGAGCTACACTCTACCTCTAAACTGGTAACCGTTAAATAAATTTAAAGCGTCGCAGATTGAGATCTCTATTGACCGTAGTTTGTCGACATCCCACGGGGGGGCGCAATTTTAAACCGTAACGTGTTGGGTATCTATTTACTCGGCGTGACATGTTCTTTCACAATATACAAAAAAAATGGGCTAACTTTACTGTTTAGTATTTTTTAAATGCAGTGAAATGTGATTTTTCAAAATTTTTCCAAAAAAATGGCGCTTTATAGACCGCTGCGCAAATACCGCGTGACAAAAATTATTGCAATGACCGACATTTTATTCTTCAGAGTCTTTGCTAAAATAATATATATAATGTTTGGGGGTTCTAAGTTGTTTTCTAGGAAAAAATACTGATTTTAACTTGTGAACAAAATGTGTCAAAAATAGGCTCGGTCCTTAAGTGGTTAATGTCTCTGGCTTGGGAATGGGATGTCCATCCATATAGGTGTGAAGGTCATGTTTCAAAAACATTTACTGTAGCTTTCAATAGCAAAATTCTTACAGTTATCTCCGCTAGATTGCAAAAAATAAATAGAATGTTTAGTGTCATGTATCAGGTACAAAAGCAGGTTTTAGCTATGGGTTTATGTTATAATATGAAGGTTGGATATCCAAGAAGGCTCTTGATTTTGCTATAGGGCCGGGATCCTCAAACTACAGCCCTCCAGCTGTTGTGGAATGACACATCCCATGAGCCATTGTATAACTCTGACATTCACAGACATGAGTAGGCATGATGGGAATTGTACTTCCTAAACAACTGGAAGGCTATAGTTTTAAGACCCCTGCTATAGGGATACCTTTAACCAAATACTGTAGCTACCCATCTGTAAAGACCTCTGTGTTTTCTACATCCAGAAGTCTGGAATTATTACAGGGTAAACTAAGCAAAAATCAATCTTTCTCAGGTCCCTTCACAATTCAATGCATGGTAACATGTTCCTCATCCATGAACGACCCATCAGGATCCGCTTTTAAGGTAGCTATGGAAGGAAAAGATCTGGTACATTTAGATATCACAGAATGGTTGTGGGTCCCTGGGGACTATCCTCAATCTGAAACTGTACAGAAAATCCTGCAGAAGGACACAGCCACCCTGGTTTCCATTGAACAAATACTGAAGAACCAATGCCCTGCCTTGGCCATCGCATATTCAACTGCAGGGAGGGAAGCCCTCTCAAAAAAGAGTAAGTAACACAATAAAAAAATGAAAAAGTTAACCCTTGAGATAAAATTGTACATTGTGTAATTTTGAATAAACTATACTGGTGTAGCACCCTCCAAGGTAGCTGCTAGGTAAATTATAGTGGGGCCCTGCCAGGGGAGGGCTGGCAGCCTTAGGCCTGGGGGGGCAAGTCCAGTCAAGTGGCCCATTGAACCAGCTCACCATCCATGCCCACCTGGTTTTATTACGGATATTGATGTTAAAACACAAGACAAATATGATACAATGTGGTAACATAATTTAATGTTAATAGCAACAAAGGAGGTTGAAGAAAAATATAACATTACGCCAGGCGGGGCCTAGGAAGCTCCTGTTGGGCGGAGATCACTCTGCCTGACAGGGAAGTTACTGTGTTAGTATTATGTCGGCCGGGTGGAGGAGCGACTCTGCAAACTCATACCGTTCCGCAAATAACCTTGTGTATCGGTGACCGGCAGCTGTATACAGTGTCAGGCCCCTACAGCCCTGAGTGTGGCCTTTTTACCCGGCATCAGAGCGGCCCAGGGGGCAATTGGCACCCTACCCCCCTTCCCAGTCCTCCCCTGGGCCCTGCCTGCTCAACAGCAGGGCCAAATCGTTCAGCTAGGCTGACATGTGCTCTCAGGTGTGTCTGTTGTGTCAGGGAGTCTCCCCACTGTAACCCGATGAGGGCTCTCATTGGGCAGTGGAGGAAACCTGACCAATAGCACACCAGGGCTTGTATCCATCCTGGAAGGGCAGATTCTGCCGCACAGCATTCTGAAAGGGGGTATAAGTCTGTGAGGGGCACATGTCAGATTGTCTGTGGCGGGAAGCAGAGTCCCAAGAGGGAGGTGAAGGCTGTCTCTCCTCCTGTCAAGAGGAATCGGGTATCCCAGGCGGCTTGCCTGAGGGGATACCAGGCTGAGCTGAGCTGCAGAGAGGGATCCAGTGTGCTGAGCTCCAGCGGAGCTGTTGGGGACGAGTTTCAGGGAAGCATTCTGAGTCGTGAGTGCAGCGAACTGCCCCTGGGGTCTGCAAAGGAGAGGGGACCACTCCGGAGAAGGTCAGAGGGATCCAGGAGCTAGCTAGCCGGGCAGCGGTGACAGTAAAGGGGGGGCCAGAGTTAACCCTGAAGAGTAAAGGGGGTGCCAGTGGTTGGACACTGACGTGTAAAATGTTAAGTGTTGCAGCAGTAATTGCAAGTGGCTACCTCAGTCAGGGAGGACTGAAGGAAGCAGTGAAAAAGGACTTTTGAGCAAACAGGATTGTCAGAAGTCAGTTTCAGTTCAGTGACAGCAAGTCAGTGTTCACAAGCGCCAGTGAGCATTGGCCGGCATTCAGCCGGCGTCAAGTCAGCGCTAGAAGGCATTTTTTTCTCAAGCGTCCCATTCTTGTAACTAGTTGAGCCAGAGGAGTATCCCACTCATTCCCTTCTCCCATCCAAGTTCCTAAAATAAAACTAAAAACCAAAGATGCCGGACTGTGCATTGTCTCAGTATTCACACTTGGGCAACAAGCTTAAATATGCTGTTGGTGTTAACGGTAGCCATGGCAGACCCATCCCCAGCACTGATGCTGGAAATACTGCTACACTGGTTTTACATGGCTTTGTTGTCACAGAAAAGATACAGGTACTCACCCCCAGGGTATTCTGTATTTTAAATCCTTCCTGCCCCCTCCTGATGGCCCATCAACTGGGTTGTAATGCCAGGATTTGGAACAGACTATCTAACCGTGTGATTGGCTGTCACAGTGGACACATGATCAGGAGCCCATGCTGCCGACTCCCAATCATAAACAGAGATTGGGGGCTGTCTGCCACAGCTTGGTTGCTGTGCTGGTAGCATGCAATAAGCGCACTCTCAGCACAAAAAACTTGGCCACCATGGAGGTCTATGTGCACAGTGTTAAAGCCATCCTTACTAAATCTGCACATATGCATTACGTAGTCAGAACAAGGTTAAGGATTGGGCTGTAATCGGTGGCCTATATTTTCCCTTGTGATAAAATACTGCTTGAGAGGCCAGTTTTAGCTGTAAGTTTTTTTTTTGTTTTTTTTTGCAGCTTGATGAATCAGGACCATTATATATGTAGATGTATATTAGGAGCTGCGCCAGACATATATTAAACAATCTATCACAGTAATACAGTCCATGAACAATCTAATGGAGTAGAACTGCAGGTAGAAAGAAAGGACCCGATCCAATCAGCCAATCACCAGTGAATAGTGAGAGAGATGAGTTACACCCTGTGCTGACACCCGTAGCCTCTTACCGGAACTTTTGACCTTCCTGTCACAGAGTGGTCAAACATGCATAAAAGCAAACAGCGCTCGGCGTAAATGATGGTTCCTAGTCACATTACTCACATTCCTTAGCAGGGAGAGAGAACTTCACAATTCACAGATGTACAATGCCTTCACAGGACCCCACAGAAGTGTCTTTCACATGCAGGCTCAGAAAAAAGACAGAGGGGCAACCAATCGTATAGTACTTCGAGGCACATAAATTTATTAAAAAGTAATGCACTTACATAGTAGACATCATATAACAGCATCAATGGATACATTTTTGGGTTTATCCATTGATGCTGTTATATGATGTCTACTATGTAAGTGCATTACTCTCTACCTGCAGTTCTACTCCATTAGATTGTTCATGGACTGTATTACTGTGATAGATTGTTTAATATATGTCTGGCGCAGCTCCTAATATACATCTACTACTTTATATGGACTGTGATCTTCCTATTGAGCTAGCAGCCTTGTGTACATATATTTTATATTGTCTTAGTATTTTTCTGTCTTAAGCGCAAATATCATTCCCCTGTTAACCATTATATATGTGCCCCTAATCAACCTTCTGCTAAACTTTCCTCCATATATTGCAGTCCAGCCACAGGTCTACATAACAAAGAAGTATGAAAAATTTGAAATAGAGGTCATCTGTATGGTGACCGGCTTCTATCCAAAGCCAATCAACGTAAGTTTGTGGAAGGAGAACAAAATGGAGGATGCGATATCCACTGTGACTCTACCCAATGGAGATGGGACTTACCAGATAACAGTGTTGATAACTACAAATTCGATAGAACAGGAAAGTGTCTACTGCCAAGTGGAGCACAGCAGCTTGAAAGAGCCACTAATAGTACATCTGGGTGAGTAATCCATAGAAGACTGTGCTTAGAGTTTCGCTTCAAGAAAATAGCAGATGTAAAATCTGAACTGATGAATGACAAACTCCAGGCAAACCGCTATATACACAGCTAGAACACATTTATAGCATATTAATTTTTAGAGATGGCCTTGCGGTTCGCCCGGCGGTCGGTTCGCGGAGAACTTTGCTCGTTCGCTGTCCGCCGATCATGCGAGGATATGGCGATGTTCGCGGCCACCATATTCTTTTACATTGTGAAGAACTTTGACCCATGACACATCCGTCAGGTGATACAGGACAGCCAATTGAGACATTTCAGCACATGGACATACCCCCTACCTTATAAATTGACCTGACCTGGCGGCCATTTTACATTCTGCTTTTTGTCAGTGTAGGGAGAGGATGCTGTGGGGAGCAGGGACAGATTGTTAGTGACACAAATTGCTCGGTAATAGGTCCACAAAAGTCCTTTAAAGGACTGGTATAGGTGTACAGGCGGTCCCTGGGTTACAAACAAGATGGGGACTGTAGGTTTGTTCTGAAGTCGAATTTGTTTGTAAGTCAGAACAGGTCAATTTTTTAAGTTTAGCACCTGCCAAAATAATCATTTTTAAGTTTTTTGGATAGTATAGGGAAGGGTTACCACCCCTGTACCAGTTGTTTGCTGTCTGTACCCCTGTTCAGAAGATTTCACCTCATTTTCTGTCCCTATGACAACTGGATTTTGAAAATGTTGGGTTGTTGGGGAAACAATGATTGGTGATAAAGCTTCAGTGGAGACACCTTTTTCCCATGATAACTCTTACAGGAGTCAATTTCCCTTCCTAGGGGGAGATTCCCTCTCACTTCCTGTTGTCTCTCTCAGTTTGTAAGTAGGAGTGGTGTGTAAGTCGGATGTCTGTAACCCGGGGACCGCCTGTACTATTGTTCTGTGACTGACCGTGCTCTGCAAATGACCGTGCGCTGCGACTGATAGCTGTGTGACTGTGGTCTGTGACCGATAGCTGTGTGACTGCTCTGTGACCGATAGCGACCTGGGACTGACTGACCATATAGCGATCTGCGACTGATAGCGATCTGTGACTGTTAGCGATCTGTGACTGACTGACCGTGCTCTGCGACTGATAGCAATCTGGACTGACTGACCTGCTCTGCGACTGTTAGCGACCTGTGACTGACCATGCTCTGCAACTGATAGCGATATGTAACTGACCGTGCTCTGTGATGATAGTAATCTGTTATCTACGATCTGTGACTGACCGACCGTGCTCTGCGACTGATAGCGATCTGTGACTGATCGTGCTCTGCGACTGTTAGCGGTCTGTGACTGACTGACCGTGCTCTGCGACTGATAGCAATCTGGACTGACTGACCTGCTCTGCGACTGTTAGTGACCTGTGACTGACCGTGCTCTGTGACTGACCGTGCTCTGTGACTGATAGCGATATGCGACTGACTGTGCCCCTCGACTGACTGTGCCCCGCGACTAACTGTGCCCCGCGACTGACGGTGCCTGACGGTGCCCTGAGGCTGATGGTGCCCTGAGGCTGACGGTGCCCTGCAACTGACGGTGCCCTGCGACCGACCGTGACTGACTGAGCGTGCTCTGCGACTGAGTACCCAGGAAGACTGGTAAGTATCTTTGCGACTGGTGAATATCTTAGCGACTGGTGAGTATCTTAGCGACTGGTGAGTACCCCAGGTTTAGTACCAGGGGAGATAGAGGTAGTGTAGGTAAGGAATAGCAGGTCGTTACCATTATCCCCATAGAGTAGTGGGTAATAATGTCCGACAGGATTGCGGATGCCACTCAGTGCACTTCTTGCTCCATGTATGCATTCCTTGATGAACCAATCAAGGGTGAATATTGCTGTGCAGGATGTGTGAGACTTGTTGCTCTGGAAGCCCAGATCCTGGATCTAGAAAACATAGTGGCAACACTGCGTAGCATCAACAACCTGGAAAGGAGCTTGGACATTACCCATCAGGCGCTGGCAGGTGCTGGCATAGAGGAGGGAGGAGTAGAGGAGACGCAGGCATCAGAGGTAGGCAGCTGGGTGACCTTTAGGAAGGGTAGAGGGATGAGGGTCAGGGAGGCCAGTCCTGAGTTGGTACACCCTAACAAATTTGCCAAGTTGCAGGTTGAGGGGGATATCAGCTCAGGGGTGGCAGTGCTGTAGCAGGTGCCCTCCCCCAGCTGCCAGGGGAGTGGCGGCTCCAGGAAGAAGGGGGTCCAAGACTCAGGAAAGGTTAGACAGGTTGTGGTAGTTGGGGACTCAATCATCAAGAGGACAGAGGCACTAATGACCAAGTAAAAGGAAGGTGGAGGAACCTAAAGAATGATTTCAGGGACTTAGGTAATAGATTGAGGAATAGGACCTCCAAGGTGGTTTTCTCTGAAATACTGCCTGTACCTCGAGCCACACAGGAGAGGCAGAAGGAGCTTAGGGAACTTAACAACTGGCTGAGGAATTGGTAGTTGGGGATTCAATCATCAAGAGGACAGAGAGGGCAATCTGTCAAAGATTGCGGTAGCCAGACAGTATGTTGTTTACCGGGCGCTCGAGTTCGGCACATCGCGAATCGGGTAGACAGATTATTGGGCGGGGCTGGGGATGACCCAGCGGTCATGGTGCATGTGGGCACTTAACAACTGGCTGAGGAATTGGTGTAGGAAGGAGGGGTTTGGGTTCATGGAGAACCGGGCTGACTTTTCAGTCGCCTACCGGCTCTTTAGTAAGGATGGGCTGCACCTTAATGGGGACGGTACAGCTCTTTTGGGGAGAAAGATGGCCACCAAGTTGGAGGGGCTTTTAAATTAGGAGACGGGGTGGAGGGCTCAGAAGTAGAGTCAGTCAGGGGGGAACAAAGGAAAGAAGGCAGTAGTAGAGTCAGGAGAGACAGTAGTTCCATAACGTAATTTGGGGGGTCTGTGCGGGAAAACCTCAGACCAAACAGGAATAAACATAATCACCATTCACGATCAACTTCCACAAAACTAAGAGGGGTATATGCTAATGCCAGGAGCATAGCTAATAAAATGGATGAGTTGGAAATGTTAGTACATGAGGAAGACATAGACCTTGTAGGAATAACGGAAACTTGGTTCGACCCCTCACATGACTGGCTGGCCAATATCCAAGGGTATTCGGTGTACCAGAAGGACAGGGTAGGAAAAAGAGGGGGAGGGGTATGTCTCTATTTCAAGAACAATGTAAGGGTAATAGAGAGGAGTGATATTACGGAAGGGATGAGTATGGAGTTAGAATCAGTGTGGGTAGAACTCCATAGGGAAGAAGAAAAGGGAAAAGTAATTGTGGGGGTTTGCTATAGGCCACCCAAACAAAGGGAGGAGGTATAGCTGGAATTTATATCACTGTTGGGTAAAGTGGCAAAACTGGGATCAGTCATCATATTGGGGGACTTCAATTATCCCGACATTGACTGGGAAGAGGGGACTGCACACTCACAGAAGGCCCGTCTATTCACGGAAACCTTACAGGACAACTATATGTCACAGTTGGTGTATTCTCCTACTAGAGAAAATGCAGTCCTGGATCTATTGATCACTAATGACCCAGACCTAATCTTGGAGGTAGTTGTCCAGGACAACCTGGGCTCTAGCGATCAAAGGATGATCACATTTAGTGTAAATAACAATATAACAAGGCAAGTGGGGAACATAAGAACCCTAAACTTCAGAAAGGCAAACTTTCCAAAATTGTGCTCATTGATGGAAAGGGTAAACTGGGACCAAACTCTGGGACCACTGACCACGGAGGAAAAATGGGAATGCTTTAGGAACATCTTAAACAAATGCATCTTGCAGTGCATTCCTATGGGAAATAAATTTAGAAGAGACAAAGCCAAACCTGGCTGGCTAAACCGTAACGTTAAAAAACTTATTAGGGGAAAAAAAATGGCCTTCAAGAAATATAAATCAGAGGGCACAGTATCAGCTTTCGAGCAATACAAGGAGGCAAATAAGAAAAGTAAATACGAAATCAAAATGGCTAAAATCAGCTTTGAGAGACAAATAGCGGAGGATAGTAAAAAGAACCCAAAGAAATTATTTAAATATATCAACAGCAAAAAAGCTAGGGCAGAGCATATTGCACACATAATTAACGATGGGAGGATGGTTACAGAGGACACTGAAAAAGCAACCGTGCTGAACGCTTTTTTCTCGTCAGTCTTTACACAGGAAAAGGAGGGTTACACGGACCATGACTATATGGTTAGTAGTAATACACAGGTCTTTCCGCTATGGCTAACAGAGGGTGAAATCAGGGAAAGGCTGGATAAAATTAACACAAATATCATCACCATGCCCGGATGGCGTACATCCAAGAGTACTCAAAGAACTCAGTAAGATTATATCTAGATCACTGTTCCTGATCTTTGCTGACAGTATTATGACAGGAAATGTACCAGGGGATTGGAGGAAAGCTAACGTGATACCGATATTCAAAAAGAGGCAGAGGCATATCCCGAGAAATTATAGGCCAGTCAGTTTGACATCGATAGTATGTAAACTTCTGGAGGGGATGATAAGGGACTATATCGTAGAGTTTGCTAAAGACAACAACATCATCAGCAGTAATCAGCACGGGTTTACAAATGGGCGTTCCTGTCAAACCAATCTCTTTTCATTCTACGAGGAGGTGAGCTGTGAGCTAGATAAGGGCAGACCAGTGGATGTGGTGTACTTGGATTTCGCTAAGGCGTTTGATACAGTTCCCCACAAGCGCTTAATTTATAAAATAAGGTATTGACAGCAGGGTTTGCTCTTGGATACGGAACTGGCTAAAAGGGCGTGTCCAAAGGGTGGTAATAAACAGCGCATACTCAGACTGGTCTGAGGTGGTAAGCAGGGTCCCCCAAGGCTCAGTCCTGGGACCAACCTTATTCAATTTATTCATAAACAGCATTGAGGACAGGATCAGTAGTTCGATATCAGTTTTTGCAGATGACACAAAATTGGGCAGGGCAATAACTGCACAGCATGAAGCGGATATCCTACAGAATGACCTGGACAAAATAACAGAGTGGGCAACGACATGGCAAATGAGGTTTAATGTGGAGAAGTGTAAGGTTTTGCACTTGGGGACTAAAAACATAAAAGCACAATACACGTTAGGGGGGGAATCAAAAATGGAGAAAGATCTGGGAGTCTTGGTAGATGATAGACTAGGCAATAGCATGCAATGTCAAGCGGCAGCTGCCAAAGCCAGCAGAATATTAGCATGCATAAAGAAAGGGATGTATTCCAGAGATTAGACTATAATCCTTCCACTTTATAAAACTCTGGTCCGACCACATCTCTAGTATTCTGTCCAGTTCTGGTCGCCAGTCCTCAGGAGGGATGTGTTGGAGCTGGAGAGAGTCCAGAGAAGGGCAACTAAACTAATTAGGGGATTGGAGGACCTTAATTATGAAGAGCGTCTGCAATCGCTTGATTTATTCTCCCTGGAGAAGAGACGCCTGAGATGGGACATGATAGCAATTTATAAATATCTCAATGGTGATCTCAGCATAGAAAAACAGCTATTCAGTTGAAGGGATTGCATGAGGACTCAAGGGCATACAATGCGATTAGAGGAGAAGCGTTTTAACCTCAGGCAAAGTGGGGGGTTCTTTACTGTTAGGGCTACAAGATTGTGGAATTCTCTACCACAAGAGGTGGTTTCTGCGGGAAGTATCGTGGCCTTCAAAAGACTCTTAGACGTACATCTCAAGGATCAGAGCATTCAGGGGTATGTGAGATGATTACAGCCACACACACCTACACAGGTTGAACTGGATGGACTATTGTCTTTATTCAACCTCACCTACTATGTAACTATATAACTATGTAATTGTTTGGTGTGCAGTATATAGGGGTGTAATACACTTATAATATACTTTCTAATATAGAAAGCATATTATAGTGTATTTGGGTACTGCAGAAATTTTGCCTCTTTCGCTGTGTTAACTCTGCTACACACTGTGACAAAAGTTACTAGAAAATATTTTTCATAACTGGTGTGATAAACCAGTGGCCCCCCAAAACGGCAGATTGAAGTGGGGTGTTATATACCTTCTTCCACATATACTGCGTTTCTCTAGAGACTTTTGTCACAGGGTCATTTAAAAAATGGCAGGCAGAGGAAGAGGCAGGCCCTTCTGCAGGGGTGGTAGGGGTAGGGCAAGAGCACCAGGCCGGAGCCAAAGTGGGAAGTTGCAGAAGGTGCGTTCAATTACGTCAAAGGACGCACCAGACTTGGTTGAGTGGCTCACTCAGCCTTCCTCTTCTGCACCCTCCTCATCCTCTCTATCTGCACTCTCTTCACTCTCTGCTGTGTGCACCCCCAAAGACACCACCACTAACACCATATACCCTTCGCTTGAGTCACAGGAATTCTTTTCTGATCCATCACAAGACATTTACGATGCGCAGCCATTCTTGGCATCGGATCAGGAAGAGGAGGTAGCAACAGCAGTCTGACGACAGTACCCAGATCAGCCAAAGGAGGTTGGTCCCCGCTGTTGCTGCCTACTCCGAGATCTCTAATGTTAGAGGTAGGGAAGGTGACGTCAATGAGGCAGAGGCAAAATGTATGCAGTACCCAAATACACTATTCTGAAAGTATATTGTTATATAACACCCCCGCTTCAGTCTGTCATTTTGGGGAGGCCACTGGTCTATACTTCTTTCTAATTGCGTTTTTCACTCTTTGTAGTATTGCTGCAGAACCGCTCACCAGTCACAATGCTGCACAATACAAATCCACTATAATATGCTTTCTATATTCATCCAGCATTGCGACTTCCTCATCTTCCACTGCTGCTCCTCGACTGCTTGATCAATGACACAACGCAATGCACGCTCCAGAAAGAAGGCATAAGGTACGATGTAACTGATGGCGCCCTGGCTGCGACTGACCAGTTTGGTGATCTCATCAAATGGCCGTAGAAGTCTGCATGTGTCGTGCATGAGCAGCCATTGGCGTGGTAAAAAAAAACCAAGCTCCCCAGAACCTGTCCTGCCGCAGAGTTCATACAGGTAGTCATTAAATGCAAGTTTCTGCTGGAGCAGCCTATCAAGCATATACAAGGTTGAGTTCCATCGCGTCAGGCAGTCACAAATAAGATGTCTGACGGGCAGGTTGTGTCGCCGCTAAATATCAGCAAGGCGAGCCATGGCTGTGTAAGATCTTCTGAAATGGGCCGAGATTTTCCTGTCCTGGACCCCAGGGTATTTGACAGCAAATCGCTGCACGACCAAGTTCAGGACGTGTGCCATGCATGGCACGTGTGTAATTTTGCCCTGTTTCAGCGTGCTCAGCAGATTGGCACCATTGTCGCACACCCCTTTACCATACCAACTGTCAAATTGAGCGGTGTTAGCCACTGATCTGCCTGTGAATGCAAAGCTGAAAGGAGTGCAGGACCAGTGTGGCTCTTGGCTTCCAGGGAAAACAGACGCAGCACTGCATGGCAACGTCTCACCTGGCATGTCGAATAGGTTCTGGGGATCTTGGGCGGCGCAGCGAAAGAAATGGTAGCAGCGGAAAAGGAGGAGTCAGCCAAGGAGGAGAGGGAGGATGGAGTAGGAGGAGGAGAAGAAGAGGCAGGCCTGCATGCAATCCATGGCAGTAAAACCAAATCTACACGGTTGCCACAGGTTACATGCTTGACGGCCGTTAGAAGGTTCACCCAGTGGGCAGTAAAAGTTATATACCTTCCCTGCCCGTGTTTGGCTTTGTGGGTTCTGAGGGCATTGCTACCACTGGGCTCGGTGATGGGAGTCCAGGTGCCTTCTTAGGCCCCTTTCACACAGATGGAACGCTCAGAGCCGCCTGTCTGTTTTTTTTGCGGATCTAAACGGTACCCCCATGCATGTCTATGGGGCATCGGATGTCAGCGGAGACATGTCCGCTGACATCCGATCCATCAAATCTGGACGGATGGAAACCCTATTTTCCATCCGTCCAGCGGATCGTCCCTAGGTGAGTGTTGGGCTTACAGCGACTTATGCGTGGGCTGCAAAGGCTCTAGCATCAGGGAACGCATAGACTGACAGGTGTCCGACTACATCAGGTTAACGCCCGATGTGGACGCTCTTAGAAGTGATGAACCCCTGGACTACTGGGTGGGAGGGCTTGACCTCTGGCCAGAGCTTGCACAATTTTCAGTGTAACTGTTGGCTTGCCCCTCATCCAGTGTCCTGTCCGAAAGGACGTTCAGCGCAGCAGGAGGGATTGTGACCGATAAGCTCACTCGCCTAGCTCCCGACAGTGTTGACTACCTCACATTTCTTAAAATGAATGAGACATGGATCTCGGAGGAATTCAACACATGTGACCAGTAAACCATGTTTGATTCAAATTCCTCATGACAGGCCACAAATATCCACCACCACCCATAACAATGGTTAAAAGGCGGTTTAACCTTAAAGTGCGTAAGGGGTTCTTCACTGTAAGAGCGGTAAGGATGTGGAATTCTCTTCCACAAGCAGTCGTATCAGCAGGGAGCATTGATAGTTTCAAAAAACTATTAGATGGACACCTTAAAGACCACAACATACAGGGGTATACAATGTACGGTTAAAAGCAAACACACACACACATCATAGGTTGAACCTCACTAACTATGTAACTATGTAACTATGTCCCTGTCTTAGGTAAATACAGCGGCATAAAAGGCCTTTTATGTCTGTTGAATGCCTAATTGCTACAGTCTGTCCCAGCTCCACACAGCAACCTCTCCCTACACTGACAAAATACTTTTGTGGACCTATTAGCTAGCGACTTGTGTCACTATTCAGTCTGTCCCTGCTCCACACAGCAACCTCCAGCCACAGAATACAACGTCTGTGGGCTAATTTTTGGGGCCTGTACTGGTCGAAACTTACTTCTGTATCCTGTGAATGCCTAATGTACCTCCAGCCACAGAATACAAGGTTCTTTGCTGTCAGGAGAAACGCCTGTTGGCTAATTTTTGGGGCCTGTACTGGCCGACACTTCTTTATCCTGTGAATGCCTAATTTTTCAGACTGGCATTGAAAATCAATGGGTCTATAAACGTTCCACTAAATTGTGGAACGGATCCGGACCCATCTTACGACGTGTGAATGGACCCTATATGTATTTGACATGTATTTACTGGCTGCTGTCAGTTCTGGCTGATTTAGATTAAAAAAAAAAAAAAACTTTTTGCCTAAAAAAAAATATATATATATTTTTATGGCAACTTTTCCAATAGCAATACTTCTGGTATGTCAGTGTCCATGTTGTGGGACTATGTGTGCACAGCTAGTTAGTATTTTGTGGCTGAAAATATGACCTGGAGGTTTTTAATGTTCGTCTGCCATTAAAGTGAATGGGGTCTGCCGCAAACTTGCGGTTCTCAAACATTTGAGAAAGTTTGCGGATCGCGTTCGGGAACCGCCCCGTCCGATGTTCGTCCATCACTATTAATTGTCTCACTTGCCTAACAATTTAGAAGTATGAATGCCCACTCTTAGAGTTTCTACACACTTTCCACACTGCACAGGTGGACATGAAATATTTATCAGAGGGAAAAAAAACACGCTTAAAAATGATAGATCGTAACAAACGAAGACACATGCTATACAAAGCAGCAACTCTACTGTGTGATATCACCACAAGGTAGACATGCCAAACATTTGAAAATATAAGCAAATAAAGCATACATATATACTTCAGGAGCTACAATATCAAGAGTTCCAAATAAAATATTTTTGAGCTCGAAGGTGCTACATCATATATGGTTTGCAATCAGAGTTTCACGCAGCCCACATCCACCACCATGTGCAGCAGACCATCAGAAACACTGCCACCTTGGGTGTAACAAATGCCTGCTTAATAGCAGTATTGGACCTCTTTTTATAGGAGGCCAGTAGCACTTTTTTACTGATTACCCTGCCAGGGCCTTGAGATGGTATTCCTGCAGACTTTTCACTAGACTGTAAGGGAAGGCATCCGGCAAGAGAATCTGTGTTTTCAAGCTCAAAGACAAAAGGATGCTCCACGTAGTGTAAATTTCAAAAAACATTTATTATAATAATGAAATTACACTCACATTAGGGTAGAATAAAGCACATTGTATCTCTCCCTGGTCAGCACATAGAAAAACACCCGCACTTCCGGGACTCTTGGCCAACAATGACGTAAGCCCCGACGGGACCCCAGGATGACGTCCTTCTGTGACGAAATGCGTAGGGTGTTTCGTCACGAGGTAGGTTTATAAACATCCTGGTAATTAATGCGGAGCTCCAGCCCCCCTGCCAAAAAAAATAAAAACCAGCACTACAAATACTGTAGTTGCTGACTTTAAATTTTAGGACACCTACCTGTCCAGGAATCCCGCAATGTCGGCACCCCAGTCGATTTTTTAATCTGCTCTCAGGTTCTGCCACCGCCTTTCCTTGTGAGGGAAACCAGCAGTAAAGCCTTGCAACTTCACAGCCTGGTTCCCTACTGCTTTATGAATGGCCCGGCGGTGGATGAAGGGGGAGGGGGGCCGAACTTCCAGAGGAAGTGGGGACAGGTGGCCCCCCTACCCCCCGAAAAGGTGCCAAACATGGCACTGTAGGGGGAGGAAGCAAAAAAGCGGAGCTTCCCCTTTTGGGTGGAGCGCTGCTTTAAGAGGTTAATGCAGGCTTTGTATGAGTTTTTAGAGCCAGGGATGGGCATTCAGGTAAAAGTGATCTGGGTGCCTGGGCCTGATCAATTTTTTGGGGCTTTGAAGTTGGGCCCTCCGACACCAGTGCCAACAGTGATTCTCAAGCTTTTCCATTCCTCCAGGAAACATGGGACTGTCATTAACTAGTGATGTCGCAAACATAAAATTCGCCGTTCGCGAACGGCGAACGCGAACATCGGCGAATGTTCGCGAACCGGCGAACATTGCGAACCGCCATAGACTTTAATAGGCAGGCGAATTTTAAAACCCACAGGGACTCTTTCTGGCCACAATAGTAATGGAAAAGTTGTTTCAAGGGGACAAACACCTGGACTGTGGCATGCCGGAGAGGGATCACACAAAAAAAGTTCTTAAAAACTGTAATTTTTTGATAAAGAGCCAATTATTGGAAAAAATAAAAAAAAAATAAAAAAAAAAATTTCTTTGGATTTAGCATCTGGGGGGTCTAAAAAGTGTACCTGTGAAGTTTCAGCTCTGTAGCATGTCCGGAACCAGAAAAAAATACGAATTAGGGTTAGGGCTAGGGTTAGGCTTAGGGCTAGGGTTAGGGTTAGGGTTAGGGCTAGGGTTATTTTTATGGCTAGGCTTAGAGAGTTAGGGTTAAGGTTAGAGGGTTAGGGTTATGGTTAGAGGGTTAGGGTTAGGTTTAGTGTTAGGGGCTAGGGTTAGGGTTACGGTGAGATACTTAGGGTTAGAGTTAGTAGCCCTACCCCTACCCCTCTAACTCTAACCCTCTAACCCTAAGCACTTAAAATAACCCTAACCTTAGCCCTGACCCTAACCCTAGCCCTAACCCTAACCCTAACCCTAACCCTAGCCCTAACCCTAATTCTATTTTTTTTTCTGGTTCTGGACATGCTACAGAGCTGAAACTTCACAGGTACACTTTTTAGACCCCCCCCCCCCCCCCACCCAGACACTAAATCACACAAAAAAAGTTATTAAAAATTGTCCTTTTTGATAGAGAGACAATGATTGGAAAAATTAAAAAAAAAAAAAAATAATAAAAATTTCTTTGGATTTAGCATCTGGATTTAGCATCTTATATATATATATATATATATATATATATATATATATATATATATATATATCCAAAAAAAACCTCAAATACCAGCCCTAGGAAGGGCTTTTTGGGGTGCTGTCCTTACAGCAGGAGTGTACCAAGAACACTGGCTAACAAGACCGGGAACACTGACTAACTGTCCCTAACTATTAACAGCAGCAGCAGCACCAGCACTTTCCCTGCTCTCAGTAACACAGAAATTATCTAAAATGGATGCTGCCCTTGCTTATTTATAGGAGGTGGGAGGGAGGTATGCTGATTGGCCTGGAATGTGTCTGCTGACTGTGATGTTCAGGGTCAAAGTTTGCCTCAATGATGATGTATAGGAGGCGGACCGAACATCGCATATGCGAAGTTCGCCGGGAACTGTTCGCCGGCGAACAATTCGGGACATCTCTATCATTAACTACTTTAACATTGAGAGCAGGAGGTAACTATTGAACCCAGAAGCCATATGTATTACATCACTTCCCGGTTCAGAGCTATCATTTCTTGGCAACAGTAGCAGCTAATCAAGTACAATCTGTGCTTAATTAGCTGCAGTAGAGGGCAGGGGAGACATTGGGGTTCTAATAGAGTCCTGATGTCTCCATTAGGAAGATCGATCACCTGCCCATGCTATCACATCTTGACAAAAGTTTAAATCACCCCTGTGCTTGGCTTATTTCCATCCCCAAGTGTTCCACCTAAATTAAGACAGACCTCATTAAGTACAGAGCTACATGAGCTTTATTATTACACCAACATAATCATTACTGAAACAAAATCAGGTTCAATCACTATTTTAAACTAATTTAAATGGTATTAATTGTTAACCAATTCACAACCGCCCTATAGCAGTTTTAATGATACAGGGCAAGGGTGTCCATTGTGTGCAGGATCATGTATATACAGTATCTCACAAAAGTGAGTGCACCCCTCACATTTTTGTAAATATTTTATTATATCTTTTCATGTGACAACACTGAAGAAAACTTCCTCATTCGTGAAAGGGGTAGCTCTATCCCTGGCCAATAAAAATCTCTTAATCAAAGGCTCTTTGGCAAGCCTTGTGTCTAAAAAGACTGAAAGAACTGCTATTTGTACCCTAAGGGTGTTAAACGCCACACCCTTATCTACCCCTTCTTGAAAAAATTTCAAAACTATGGGGACGGAGGCAGAAGAAACTTCCTTCTGTCTATGCCAGGTACAAAAAGTTTTCCAAACTTTCAAGTAAATTTTTTCATTACTGGCTTCCTGCTCAGAAAGAGTGTGTCTATTACTCTATCTGAGCAACCCTTACCTTTTAGGATTTGGTGCTCACTAACCAAGCCTTCAACTGGAAAAATTGCGGTCTGGGGTGACAAACTGGTCCCTGCAACAACAGGTCTGGAAGATCTGGAAGTTTCCAAGGAGATGCTACCGATAACGTCTTCAAGGTTGCAAACCATGTCCTCTTTGGCCACCAAGGTGCAATCAGGAGGAGACGAAGGCCCGGGGAACGACTGAGCTTCTGTAAAACTCACGGAACAAGAGTTAGAGGGGGAAAGGCAGAAGCTAACTTGAACTGCCATGTCTGTGCCAAGGCATCCAAACCTAACATCCCTTTTTCCAGTGAAAGGGAAAATAATTATTTTACCTTTCTGTTTGTTGACTGGCCAGCCAAATTTTTGGACTAGAGTCTGAAATACCCCGGGGTTTAACTCCCACTCTGTTTGTCTTATCGTATGGCGACTGAGGAAATCTGCTTCCTTGTTGTTTTCCCCTTTTATATGGATGGCTGACAGTGAGATCACCATCCCTTCAGCCCAGCTTAGGATTTCCTGAGCTAACTTTAACAGGCCCCTGGACCTGGTCCCCCCTTGGTAATTCAGGTAGGCTACCGTTGTAGCATTGTCTGAGCAAACCTGAATTTCCCTGCCTGAAATGGAAATCTAGAAGGTTTTTAGGGCTTCGCCTACTGCTCTGAGTTCTCTGAAGTTGGAAGAGGCTTGGGCTACGTGATTGTCCCAGATTCCTTGAGCTTGGGCTCCTCCTAAATGAGCTCCCCATCCGCACATGCTCGCATCCTTGGTGACCCTCAAGGGTTTCCACTGACCCCAAGGTCTGCCTTTTCTCAGATTGCATGGTATCGTCCACCACTCCAGGGAAGTTTTGACCTGAGGGATGAGGATTACCTTTTCGTCCAGGGACTCTATCCTTTTGTCCCAGGAGGAAAGGTGGAAAAATTGAAGGTCTCTCGAGTGTAGCTGAGCCCACTCTACTGCTGGAATGCTGGCTGAAATAAGCCCCAGGACTCTCAGGACTTCTCTCCTGGAGCATGAGGAGACAGAAATCAAGACCCTCACGGAAGAGACCATCTTCTCCACCTTATCCCCTGGGAGGAAAAGCTTTTGCACCCTAGAGTCTATCTGGTACCCTAAATAGGTCTGAACGTAAGCGGGCTTCAGGGAAGATTTTTCCATGTTGATTAGCCAGCCTAGTCTCTGCAGGACTGTTAATACTTTTTGGGTGTTTGAACTCACTTGGTCTGCTGATTGACCAAATATCAGCGGGTCGTCCAGGTACGGGATTAAGGCTAAGCCCTGTAGGTGAACATAGGCCACTGGCTCTGCCAGTATTTTCGTAAAAATCCTTGGGCTGGCTGTTAGTCCAAAGGGAAGTGCTCTGAACTGCCAATGTGCAGTCCCCTCCTCGGAGACCACCGCAAATCTCAGGAAGGCCTGGTGTTCCTGATGAATTGGAACATGCAGGTAGGCATCCCTGAAATCCAAAGTAGTCATAAAAACGCCTTTTAGTAGGTTTTTCCTGACTGTATAGATGTTCTCTATCGAGAATCTATTGTAAACGAGGAACCTGTTTAGGTTCCTGAGATTTATGATAAGGCGGTATCTTCCCGAGGGTTTGGGAACTACAAACACATGGGAATAAAAGCCTAGGTAAAGTTGATTTTCTGGCTCAGGAACTATCACCAATTGATCTGCTAGTTTCTGAATTTCCCACAAAAGGGCTCTCCTTTTTAGTACATCCTTTGACGGATAAGTCAAGCTCACCTCTGGTGTGGGCAGGGATGAGAATTGTAGCTGGTAGCATGAGGTGGAGAATGTATGGACTGGCTGTAATCTTTTCCCACTGGGAAACAAACTGAGACAGCCTGCCCCCCACTTTGACTCTGGCGTCACTTAACATTTTTAGTGTTTAAACCTGGGGATGGGAAGAGCAAATTACTTTTTTGCCTTCCTCTTCCCAGGCCCCCCTCCCCCTTTTAATTGGCTCTTTATAGGGCCTTTGATGGCTTTTTTCCTGGGGGCCACGAAAAAAACATTTTCTTACTCTATCCCTTTTGGGCTTGACAGGGAACTTCTTCCCCTTCTCCGAGGATCTGGACAAAGCTTCGTCCAGGCCTGAACCAAACAATAGGGACCCTTCAAAGGGTAACTCACATAGTTTTGCTTTATAAGTGAGGTCACCTTCCAAGCTTTCACCCAGATAGCCCTCCTAGCAGAAATAATGAGAGCCGCAGTTTTTGCAGAGGCTATTACAGACTCAACTGCTGTATCTGCAAGATAAGCAACAACCTTCGCAATTACAGCTGGGGAATGTAGCAGGTCCTGGGACCCTTTATTCAGTGAAATATGCTTTGTAAGCTTCCCTATCCAGAAGTCTGTATTTCTAGCAATACAGGTTGCTGCTAGTGCTGTAGTCATGGTAGATGAATTGGCGCCCCAGGCTTTCCTTAGTAGAGATTCTGACTTACGGTCCATGACATCTCTAATGTTCCCTGTATCCTCAAAGGAAAGGTCGGATTTCTTTGTCACCTGGGACAGGGGAGCATCTAATTTGGGATTCTTTACAAATCTTTCCAGCTCCTCTTCTTTGAAGGGATATTTACTCTTCCAAACCTTAGGTCTAGACAGAGCTTTTTCCGGAAACTGCCACTCTTAAAGGATTACATTTTTCAAGGATTGGTGAATAGGCAATACTCTAGAATGGCTTTTGCCTAAATTGTTATACATTTTGTCCTGTACTGAAGTTTCTTTTGGTGGTTCTGGAATATCCTCTGTAGCATAGACCGCATGCAGGAGTCCTTCTAGATCCTCTAGAGCAAACAGGTTCCTATTTAACCTAGTTTCTTCTATTTCACTATCCATGTCCATATCTAACTCCTCTTCTGAGCTAGGCTGGGACTTAGCCTGGCTTTCTACCTCTGCCAGGTCCTCCTCTTCCCTTGCCTGAGCAGGGGAAAGAGGCTGTGAACCTGGCAAGAAGATAGATGGCCCTGCTTTGGAAAGGACACTTTCTTGAGAAGAAAGGCCCTCCTTAGGGATAGAATTAACTGATTCTGCTACCTGAGGGGTAGCCACTGCAGTACGGAAAGACTGGATAGTGGCAAGCATTTCTTCCTGTATAGACTTAAGGAAATCCTTCATTAAATCTGAAGCCTCTTGCCCTGCCAATTTTTTAATACAAGTATGACAAAAAGGCTTAGTATAAGATTTAGACAATCTTTCCCCGCAATTGCCATATTTTTTAGAGGTGCTAGAGCTAGCTGAAGCAGGGGGTGGTCTGACAGAGGCCTCCTGGGTCCCTGTTGAGACTTCTGCAAAAATAGGAGAAGAAACAAACAATTCACTCTTTTTTGCCCGAACGATTGGCTACCAGGCCTAGGCTAAACACTGGTGCTATCCCCAAACGGCAAGGAAAATGGCACTTACCGGGATACGACCTGCCTTTCCCTGTAGCCCCCTGAACCGATCTTCCCTTCTCCTTCTCCATGAGGTGGGTTGCGGAAGGCTTTGTCTCCTTTGCAGCTTTTTGGCATCTAGGGGCCGGAGAGTCTGCCATTCGGCTGCCATGTGGATCCGGCGTCTCCTCCATGCTTGCTTCCCTCTTCCGGGAAGCGCTGCGCATGCTCCGCCCTCCAGCGAACAACCAGAAGTTCCAGGTTTCAAGATGAGGCTTTAAAAATTCCAACACGCTGAAAGCCCTGGAGGACCGTAGGAGACCCCTGCTGAGTAGCAGGCTTCAGGCATGGAGGGCCCCTTCCTAGCTTATGGGGCCGACTGCCTGGATCTTTGAGCAACCTGTAAGAAGCCTGAGGAGGCAGCAGGTAGGGAGGAACCTTCACTTGGAATGACCAAACCTGGCTTACAGGGGTACCATCCAACATAGACTGTTTTCTGGTCAGAGAAAAAAACAAATGTTTTGCTGTAGGATGAAAACACAATCAATACTGAGGGACAAGGGGAAGGGTGGGGCCTTTTAACATCTGTGATCTGATTGTGTTTCCTGTAGGGAGGGGCCTCTCATCTCTCATATGTTGCCATCCTGGAAGGTGAAGGGAGAAATGACACTTTGCTACAATGTAAAGTAGTGAGTGTACAGCTTGTATAACAGTGCACATTTGCTGTCCCCTCAAAATAACTCAACACACAGCCATTAATGTCTAAACCACTGGTAACAAAAGTGAGTACACCCCTAAGTAAAAATGTCCAAATTGGGCCCAATTAGCCAGTTTCTCTCCCCGGTGTCATGTGACTCGTTAGTGTTACAAGGTCTCAGGTGTGAATGGGGAGCAGGTGTGTTACATTTGGTTTTATCGCTCTCACTCTCTCATACTGGTCACTTGAAGTTCAACATGGCACCACATGGCAAAGAACTCTCAGAGGATCTGAAAAAAAGAATTGTTGCTCTACATAAAGATGGCCTAGGCTATAAGAAGATTGCCAAGACTCTGAGCTGCAGCATGGTGCCAAGACCATACAGCAGTTTAACAGGACAGGTTCCACTCAGAACAGGCCTCGCCATGGTCCACCAAAGAAGTTGAGTGCACCTGCTCAGCGTCATATCCAGAGGTTGTCTTTGGGAAAGAGACATATGAGTGCTGCCAGAATTGCTGCAGACTCAGAGGTTGAAGAGGTGGGGGGTCAGCTTGTCAGTGCTCAGACCATACGCTGCACACTGCATCAAATTGGTCTGCTTGGCTGTCATCCCAGAAGGAAGCCTCTTCTAAAGATGATGCACAAGAAAGCCCACAAACAATTTGCTGAAGACAACAAGAAAGCCCACAAACAGTTTGCTGAAGACAAGCAGACTAAGGGCATGGACTACTGGAACCATGTCCTGTGGTCTGATGAGACCAAGATAAACTTATTTGGTTTAGATGGTGTCAAGCGTGTGTGGCGGCAACCAGGTGAGGACTCGGAGTGCAAAGACAAGTTTGTCTTGCCTACATTCAAGCATGGTGGTGGGAATGTCATGGTTTGGGGCTGCGTGAGTACTGCCGGCACTGGGGAGCTACAGTTCATTGAAGGAACCATGAATGCCAACATGTACTGTGACATACTGAAGCAGAGCATGATCCCCTCCATTTGGAGACTGGGCCCCAGCTCAGTATTCCAACATGATAACGACCCCAAACACACCTCCAAGACAACCACTGCCTTGCTAAAGAAGCTGAGGGTAAAGGTGATGGACTGGCCAAGCATGTCTCCTTCTCCATGAGGTGGGTTGCAGCAGGCTTTGTCTCCTTTGCAGCTTTTTGGCATCTAGGGGCCGGAGAGTCAGCCATTCGGCCAGCATGTGGATCCGGCGTCTCCTCCAAAAAGATATAATAAAATATTTAAAGTAAAGGGTAAATCAAGAAACACTATCTGCGCAAAAAGCTTGTGCAACAGGTAAAAATATCAATAAATTGATGAATTAATATTCAATAAATACAACATGTGATCAAATTGCAACAGGTGAAAATATCAATAAATGAATGAATATTCAAAAAAAACAAAATGTGATCAAATTTCAGTGATCATAATTGATTTAAAGTAATCAAACCACCTAATTAAATAATGTGCATGAATGTATAAATAAATATACATAAATGAATAGTCCACATCCAATTTCTTGTGCTTTAAAAATATATAATAATGATGAATGGTGAATCTGAAAAAACGGTGATCAGGTAAAAATGCTTTCACTCTGCTACTTCTGCTGGATTAGGACACTGGGCTGATCTTCCCAGGCACGCGACTCTTGGCTCTGGAGATGCAGGATGAAGCTATGGAGTACCAATGGGAGAGGAGGAGCTGGCCAAGGAGTTAATATTGGAAGTGGGAGTACTGTGATTGCTTGTCATACAGCGCTGTTTGCCTTAACCATGTTGATGGTGGGCCATATTGTGGGGTGAGTTATTTGGCTGAAGGTGAGTGGAATCACAGAGGTGGCGGAACCCTGGGTGACCCTTTTATACAGCACGGGACTCATTTTTACCTGATCACCGTTTTTCAGATTCACCATTCATCATTATTATATATTTTTGAAGCACAAAAAGTAGTGTCAGATTTGTCCGCCGCAATAACGCAGTCCTGCTATAAGTCCCTGATTGATGCCATTACTAGTAAAAAAAAAAAAAAAACTCCATGAATATGTCCCATATTTTGTAGATGCTATAACCTTTGTGCAAACCAATCAATATATGCTTACTGAGGATTCTTTTTCTAAAAACATGTAGCAGAAAACATATTGGCCTAAATTGATGAAGAAATTTGTTTTACATTTTTTTTATTGGACATATTTTAAGCAGAAAGTTTTACAAATTGTTGGTCTTTTTTTGTTTATTGCACAAAAAATAAAAACGCAGAGGTGATCAAATACCACCAAAAGAAAGCTCTATTTGTGGGGGGGGGACCTACATTTTATTTGGGTACAGCGCCGCAGGATCGCGCAATTGTCAGTTAAAATAATGCAGTGCCGTATCTCAAAAAATGGCCTTGCCATGAAGGGGCTAAATCTTTTGTAGCTGAAGTGGTTAAAGTGCCTTTAAGCAGAACTAATGTTCATTAAATTTATAAATATGTACATAATAGACTTCTGCTTTATCCTGAGCTACTTCATCATCTTTACAGATAAAAGACATCAGATATCCAGGGGGCTGGGTATCGGTATCGCAGTTGCTTCTGTGGTCGGGCTGGCATGCTTATTGAAGTATTATAGAAGTCGCAGGTAAGATGCATCATCAGGAAACTTAGTAAAGTGTATGATTGGCCCATAGATGAATGTTGGTATACATTTATCGTGAAGCTGGTACATTCCCATTATCAGTCTTAAAAAAAAAAAAACTAGCACCATAGACTTCATAAAGTCTGTGCTTGACTTTATATATCCTACCCCAGATTATTAATATCGATAGACATTTTCCAGTATTCTAGCAAATGCCCACAATAGATTGTTCCTACCTCTGAATACTGGTTAGATCTCTTTATTTAACCCCATTAACATCTACCCCATAGGGTTTTTGAAAAAAAATAAGGTTTATACAGTGCACACATTTTATAAAGTCGTATTTAAAATGTGCAAGGTTTAATAAGAGTATAAAACATTTATATACAGTGCCTTGAAAAAGTATTCATACCCCTTGAAATTTTCCAAATGTTTTCATGTTACAACCAAAAACGTAAATGTATTGTATTGGGATTTTATGAGATAGACCAACACGGGGGGCCGGATTTAAAGAAACTGCAGCTTCAAACATCTATGACGTGTTTCAGTTTCGCCGCGTTCAAATCAATTAACTGGCGCTGCGGCGAATTGGCGAGTAAAACAGCAATAATGAATTCCGCCGTCAGCGGGATTCACTTACGATCGCGGCTTCGCCAATTCGCAAACTTATGTCTTCCTGCTTATAGCAGTTTCACATAGCGATGTGGGCTAGTGGATTAGTGCACACATCACATGTCTGTAATTCATCTCCCTCTGCTGTAGGTTCGAGGCTTACCATCTCCACCTACTTTTTTTATTTTCTTTTTTTGTTTATATTGCTAAAATGGAACGGATTACATCATATATATTGCTAAATAATGTTACACTCAGAAGCGCTTGCAAGCTTACACCATTTTAAGTGTTTTTTTGATCTTGTCTGTGTGTCGAATCGATCTTATGAAGGAAAGTACCAAAGGCAAGTGACCAAACCCCTACCCTACTTCAGGGCAAGATGAAACCTCACAATTTTACCATGGTCTTCTTCCCACATTCCATACAATGTTTAGTTCTTTAGCTATATGTGCTTTTTAGCCTTAACACACTCCATTTTTTCCACCATACAGCTTTATTCTGCACAATAGCTAAGTGCTTTGCAACTTCACTGCAGTTCACAACGTCATGGGTTCAAATCACATCACTACACTTGGGATCTCTTTTCACTCTCATTTTTTTAAACACTTTTTTTAAACTATCTTGAATTTGGGGGGGGAGGGGGGTGTCCTACCCAAATTTCAAGCACATCAATGGAAACAACACAATTTTGATTTTATGAGTGTGGTCCTAGTTTTATCGAGATGCAATTCTTTACATATTTACCATGGTTCTTACAATTTCTTGACCAATAAACATAGGTGTCTGATATTGGACTCTCTCCATATTTCAACAACACAGGCCCTCATAGTCCAACACTACATTTGCCTCACACCTCAACACAACACTGTCACATCCCTACTCTACATTACAACCCCTCACATCACCAGTACAAGCAGCATGCAAAGTGCAAAACTCCGGCCTTGGCAGCTTAATGGGCCATACACTAACAATTTGTCTAGACTTTTTCCTGTAGACTTAACCAAACCATATAATAGAAGCTCAAACCTCAACACTTTCAATTTGGATGCAATCAGGCAGGCCCTTGCACTACATAGAAAATGTCAATCGGAAGGATAAAGTCTTCTCTAAATCTTACAGTGTGGATGGCCCTTTTGTCTGTAGGCACCCACACAAAACAAAAAAACACATGTTCAATTCTAATGTATTTATTTATTTGAGAATGACAGCAGAAGGAGGGATGCAGCAAAAGAATATTGTCACTCTCCAGTCCGTGTGCCTTTACAGCGCCAGACCACGATCTTTGCTCCATGGCTACGGGATTCTGATGTCTTCCACAACTTCCGGCAGAGTTCAGAATCCATTCTGCACCTCTACCAGCTCATAGGGGACAGGCATGGCAAGGTTGCTGGGCAGCTTCCAAGCCACTTTCGAAGTTCCAGGGTGTTCATGTTGGTCATTGGCCATGTGCCTTACCAAATATCCACTGACCACAAAAGAAAATGAGTGGAGTCCATCAAGGTGGGTTTCTACCACCTACACCCGCAAGCAGTACCACTCCTGGAAAAATAAAACAAAGGATAAGACATTTCATTATGAAAATCACATCTTAATGCCTGTTTGCTTCATTCTGAACTTCATTTAATTTCGACATCACGAGTGAAATAACACATTTTATGCCAACTTACACAAACCAGAAATCATTAATGTAAACATTTGAATACACACCTGTGACGCCAGACAGCCCATCACCACAGGCTTCCCATGGTACGTGCCATGATTCCAAGATGTTGATGTTCTGGAAAATTACAACACCATAAGATACCAAGCAGCCGTTCATGTTATCAATAACTACACAGGTGGCATAGACACAAATAAACACCTGCCAGCTCTTCTCAGCCCTTTACACTATTCACAATACCAACATGTTTATGGTTAGAGGTGCATGTTTTTGCTCAAGTAACACAATTTTACCAATGTTGACTACACTTTATCTACAATGGCAAGTGTCATTGGCAGATGATAATCACCCTCTGTCTCCCTGTGAGTGGCACCTCTGCTAACTAGCTAATTAATACACATGCCCTATCTTGACCGGTTACAGTACTTACATGTAAAGTGGCTAGCAACCAGGGTATTCCGGGTGGCCATACCGGCAGCGGTGCTCCGCCGCCTGGGGGCCGCCGGCTGACGGACCTCTGGCTCCCTCTCCTCCGTCAGCTCCCAAGAATCATCCCGGGCAACGCACATGTTGTGCAACACGCAGCACGCCAGGATGATCTTGGAAGCCTTTGTAGGAGAGTACAGGAGTTCACCCCCAGGCCGGGCCAAGCAGAGAAACCGGGACTTGAGAAGACCTATGGTCAACTCAATGATACTCCGGCTTCTCCGCAAGGCCCTGTTGTAATTCCTCTCTGCTGGGCCCTGGGGGTACCTGATTGGAGCCATCAGCCACGTCAGCTGCGGGTAACCAGCATCCCCTGAAAAATAAGAAAAATATACATTAGTTATTCATATCATGTGACTTTAGATGACTCCTCAAAATGGGAGACAATTAGGCATTTTACTAAACAACCTGCTCGTCTGTTTGCAAAAAATCATATGAAACATCTCAACTCTGTCTAACTGCCTAAATCACTAATACAAATGGGAAAAAGGACACACAAAGTGGTGGGTTTCTCTTGCAAGTTACAACTTGGCCCCTATTCTGTTCCTATTACATTAGCCTAGGTCTTACTTCTGGAATATATCTGCAACTAGAGTGAGGAAACCAATATTGACTCACTTATGCAAAGTACTTTGGGGATATGGCAATACCATTGGAATCATTTGTAGGTTTTCTTTGGGTGGCTAGAGGACACCATTTACACATTGGTTAACCACCTTCATTGGACTCAAAGACAACTTTGCAAATCTTTCTTTTGTGAGCTGCTAAGCTGCTGATCTGGTTGTGTGTGAACAGCCTGACAACTAATAACACATCCATTTTAGGTAGGCTTTGCTTAAATCAGGGTGTACACCGATGTAGCTTATTCCTATGTCTATGTAATCTTACAGTTTATGTTGTTAAGACAAAATACTTTACCAATAAGCCACCCTTCGGGCATTTGTCCACTTTCAAACACCTCGTACAGAGTACTTGTTCTTAACATACTGGAATCATGGCACGACCCTGGGTGACCAGTGTTGACACTCATGATGCGCTGTTTGGCGTCACACACTAATTGGACGTTCACAGAGTGGTACTGCTTGCGGTTCCGGTATTCACTTTCGTGGCTCCTTGGGGGCCTAATGGCTATGTGGGTGCCATCGATTGCCCCTAGGATTTGCGGCATGTGTGCCCGCCGGTAGAAACCCAACTTGACTTCATTCCACTCATTTTCATTCTGTGGCCAGTGGATAAAATTGGGCACTATATCCACTATGGCATTAATGACCAACATGAACACCCTTGAAACTGTGGGCTGGCTAATGCCCATGATACTTCCCGAAGTGGCTTGGAAGCTGCCACGCCCTAAAATATACAAAGTGGCCAGCAATCTGGCCATGCCGGGCACCGCATGGCCGCGCTGTGTGTCCGGGTCAATTTTCTCTGCTATGAGCTGGTAGAGGTGTAGAATAGTTCCTCGCTCGAGCCGGAACTTCCTCCTGACATCAGAATCCCGCAGCTTGTCCAAATAGATCCTTGGAGCAAAAATGCGTGGCTGGCGAGGTAAGGGCACACGGACTGGAGGTGCTGCTGCTGAAGGTGCTGCTGCTGCTGCTGCTGCAGCTTCCCCACCTTCTGCTGCCTCCTGTGCCAGGGCCTCCTCAAACAAGGCACCAATAAATGCCAGCATTGCACCATCTAATGCGTCTGGGATATCGTCCTCCATTTTGAACGCGCAAATTCGCGAATGCGCAGATATATATAGAAACGGCCGCTAATTATCACACCTGTGAGCCAGCTATAAAAGGAGCACATGGCCAATATGGCTGCTGGATGTTATAGATCGATGTTTCTTATGTGCTAGCAAGACCCTGTGACCCACAACCTACATTATCTGGAGGTAAGACAATTGTATCTCTCTCTCCCAAAAAAAAGGAAGGAGACAATTTGTACTTATCTTGGGTGTGCTTAAGTTGTCTATGGTGAATCCCCTCCAACCCACAATAGCTTGGGAACCCCTCAAGTGTCTTTTAATCATTGGCAGTTGGCCCCATGTGCATGTGGTTTGGACATGTGTTTTCTCATGTTTGTTAAAGGTGTGCAGTCTAGATTTGGCATCTAAACCTGCCCCCTTACCTTCCCAGCTTCCAAAGACACCATTTTTGCTTTCCTGATAACTGTAATTTATTATGTGCACGTATGTAGGTCATGCGATTTCTCATGTATGTTTAATGTTTGCAGCCTCCTTTTGCCTATAAAGGATTACACCACCACCACCACCACCACCACTGTGTTTGTGACATTAGGTAAGTGTTTGGAGGGCCTCGTGTGATTTGTACCCCTATGCGTTTTCTTATGTGTTTTTTTTTTACATTTCTTTGCAGCCTCTTCTGCTCTTTAACACCACCACCACCACCACCACTGTGTTTGTGCCATTAGGTAAGTGTTTGGAGGGCCTCGTGTGATTTGTACCCCTATGAGTTTTCTTATGTGTTTTTTTTTTACATTTCTTTGCAGCCTCTTCTGCTCTTTGCCACCACCACCACCACCACCACCACCACCACCACCACCACCACTGTGTTTGTGCCATTAGGTAAGTGTTTGGAGGGCCTCGTGTGATTTGTACCCCTATGAGTTTTCTTATGTGTTTTTTTTTTACATTTCTTTGCAGCCTCTTCTGCTCTTTGCCACCACCACCACCACCACCACCACCACCACCACCACCACCACTGTGTTTGTGCCATTAGGTAAGTGTTTGGAGGGCCTCGTGTGATTTGTACCCCTATGAGTTTTCTTATGTGTTTTTTTTTTACATTTCTTTGCAGCCTCTTCTGCTCTTTAACACCACCACCACCACCACCACCACCACCACCACCACCACTGTGTTTGTGCCATTAGGTAAGTGTTTGGAGGGCCTCGTGTGATTTGTACCCCTATGAGTTTTCTTATGTGTTTTTTTTTTACATTTCTTTGCAGCCTCTTCTGCTCTTTAACACCACCACCACCACCACCACCACCACCACCACTGTGTTTGTGCCATTAGGTAAGTGTTTGGAGGGCCTCGTGTGATTTGTACCCCTATGAGTTTTCTTATGTGTTTTTTTTTTACATTTCTTTGCAGCCTCTTCTGCTCTTTAACACCACCACCACCACCACCACTGTGTTTGTGCCATTAGGTAAGTGTTTGGAGGGCCTCGTGTGATTTGTACCCCTATGAGTTTTCTTATGTGTTTTTTTTTTTACATTTCTTTGCAGCCTCTTCTGCTCTTTGCCACCACCACCACCACCACCACCACCACCACCACCACCACCACCACTGTGTTTGTGCCATTAGGTAAGTGTTTGGAGGGCCTCGTGTGATTTGTACCCCTATGAGTTTTCTTATGTGTTTTTTTTTTACATTTCTTTGCAGCCTCTTCTGCTCTTTGCCACCACCACCACCACCACCACCACCACCACCACTGTGTTTGTGCCATTAGGTAAGTGTTTGGAGGGCCTCGTGTGATTTGTACCCCTATGAGTTTTCTTATGTGTTTTTTTTTTACATTTCTTTGCAGCCTCTTCTGCTCTTTGCCACCACCACCACCACCACCACCACCACCACCACCACCACCACCACTGTGTTTGTGCCATTAGGTAAGTGTTTGGAGGGCCTCGTGTGATTTGTACCCCTATGAGTTTTCTTATGTGTTTTTTTTTTTACATTTCTTTGCAGCCTCTTCTGCTCTTTGCCACCACCACCACCACCACCACCACTGTGTTTGTGCCATTAGGTAAGTGTTTGGAGGGCCTCGTGTGATTTGTACCCCTATGCGTTTTCTTATGTGTTTTTTTTGTACATTTCTTTGCAACCTCTTCTGCTTTTTTTGCCACCACCACCACCACCACCGTGTTTGTGCCATTAGGTAAGTGTTTGGAGGGCCTCGTGTGATTTGTACCCATATGCGTTTTCTTATGTGTTTTTTTTTTTTCCTTTTCTTTGCAGCCTCTTCTGCTCTTTGCCCACTACTACCACCACCACCACGACCAAGTCTGTTTGTGCCATTAGGTAAGTGTGTTCTGTAACTGTTCACTAATTATACTGTATATGAAGAGCAATCTGCAAATCCTGTTTTTTCTGTTTTCTCTTTTGTCATTTCAGATTTAGGAGTTTGGGGCTCTTTGCTGCTGCTGGACAGCCAGATTCTCTGCCCACCTCGTGCTCCCATGGCCCCACCCACTGGAAGGATGAGAAGGGCCAGGGGGGCCAGGGGGGCCAGGGGGGCCAGGGGGGCCAGGGGGGCCAGGGGGGCCAGGGGGGGCAGGGGGGGCAGGGTGGGCAGATCGTCTGGCTCTGGTGTGAGGGAGGCTCCAGCTGTATCCATGAGGGAGTCCACCATCCCCATCCCGGAGGAGGAAGCCGGGGGAGGTGTTAACACACCAAGTGGACAAGCTGGCTCTTCTGACAGTAGTCCTGGAGCGGGTCCGTCCACCAGAGTCAGCTTGTCCACATTAACCCGGCTTCCCCGTTTCACCCACAATCAGTGCTGTGCCCTGGTCCACGCCTATATGGCCAGATATCAGGCGATACATGGGACCAGGGCCGCGTCTTACTCAGTAACAGAGAAGAACAGATTGTGGGATGAAATCCGGGATGCTGTAAATGCACTGGGTGAAGCACCTCGCCACCGTGACAGTGTGCGGAAGAAGGTCAACGACATCTGTGGGTCCGTTCGGAAGAAGCTAATTGCATGGGCTGCGGAGGGTCTTTATGACCGTCAAGGTCGGCTGGATGAACGTGCACGAAGTTCTCTCTGGGATTATCAATTACCTTTCTTGAACATCATAGGACCCGATACCATCTTTCCCAGAGAGGACTTAGATTCGGATGCTTTGCACCGAGGTAGGATATTATCTTGGATGTCAATTGTGTGAGTTGTTTGGAAAAGATTAACTACTATCCTATGTGTGACATTAAGAGAATGTGATACTTGCCCTTCCAATTGTCCTTTTTTTGTTTTCCCCAACCTGCAATTTGTTCATCTGTAGCACGGATCTCAGCCCCTCCACAGCCCATGCAGCTTGGCGAACCAGACGGACTCACAGGTGTTGACATCAGTGCTGACCCTCCTCCTGGTAGGTCCAATATCATACTGTGCCAAACAATGTAGATGTTTTTTTTTGGCCAAGATAGCTCATATTGCTATGTCCTTTACAGAAGATCCGCAGCAGGGAACACACCCAGTGCAGCTAGGCCTGGAGGAAGGTGTTGGTATGTCTAGTCAAATAATGTTTTTTTGAATCTTATTAACCCCATTAACACACATGTTTTTTCTTAGGAAAGAGTGTTGCCTTTTAGATGTTTACCCTGCAAAACACAGTTGACAGCATTAATGGGTGCCGTCATTAGTAGGCAGACCAAGCCTTCTTAACCTTTGGGAGGGTTTAGCAAGTGTCCTATGAGCCCAGGAAAGCACTTTTGAATGTTTGGCCTCAATGCTTCATTCATGAAGCTAGGAGGGCAATCTGGCCATAATCATTACTGACTAAGGTTATGTACTAAACATGTTTTTTTTTTTTTTTTTTAAAAGAACATCAGGCCCCTCTTGACGTTGCAGCTGGAGTTGGATCAGGAGCTGGCGACGATTCTGCATCCAGTGCTGTGGTATGTGATATAAGGGAACAAGGTGCACATGTAACATTTCAATGGTAGCATTGATTTTGGACTAGATGTGGCTTACATTGTGTGTGTTAAATTAGTGCTAGGACATTCTGACGATGCACCAGCACAACAAGAGTTCTATCTTGAACATCAGGGAATTATGTTATAATTTGGTGTGCCACTAATGTTCCAAAAACATCCAGGATCTTTAAAGTCCGGCCCGTCTTTGATTTTCCAGGTCCAAATTCATGGGTATCGTTTGGTTGGGTTGTCCTCTAGCCGATTGATGGCAAGATTTTAGACAACATACGTAGATGTATAAAGTCATTGGTGTAGTAACAGATTTACCAAAAGCATAAACAACCTACCACACCAGGGTTAATTGGGAACACCTTCATGTTGAATCTTTTTTGCCTTTGTCATATTAGTCCTACCAATATAATATGTACCCATTATCAGAAGTGTTGCTAGCTTGGATAATCTTACAATGAACAAGTACTCATTAGAAGCACATCAAACTTTTCAACGTTCTGCTTGGGGTGTTAAGTTGTCAAACTAATCTGAAATATTTAGTCATGATGTTTGATAATGATTTGGTCTATTTCTTCTGCTTTCAGGTAGCCTTAGATGCAGAGGGATTGTCACCTACCCAACTTCGTCCATCTATGCTGGATGTAGCCGAGAGGCTGCTTGATGAGTATCAGGTCCAAAATGAGTTAAGGAGGCGTACTCAGCAATCTACTGAGGCAGTACGTCTGCTCGGGCTCATACAGGAATCTGTAGCAACAATGGTACAGGTTCACCAGGATATGTTACAGGTTCAACAGGATATGCGTAACAGCTTGGTAAGTTTAGCAGACCAGCATCAACGGGATCGGCAAAGTGTTGACACTCAGGTGCTGGCCACACGCCAATGCCTGTTTGGATCTGAAGATGCCCCATTGGCAGAGCCCTCCCAAACATCTCACTCACCTGCCACTGCAGGTTGTGGTAGTGGGAGGGTAATGCCAGTGTTGGCCACTTGTCAGGCAGCTGGGGATGGGACAATTCCTCCTGTAGCCACTCCTAGCACTTCACACTCCGTTCGGACTCCCACACCCCTCAATGAGCAATCCTCCTGCACAACCTCAATGCGCACTGGTTCCACAGTACCCCTTCCACCTGACTACATTCCCTCCACACCTTTATCACTTCACTCCTCCCCAGGCCGTTCTTCTTTTTTGTCACCAATGCGACATGTCGTTTGCCCCCGCACCGTGGACCACAACAACCAATCAACCACCACTCCCCACACATCTTCACAACCCTTGCACCACCAGCAGCATCAAATAGCCTTGGAGCAGCAACGATCCCATCTCATGGTAATGGCACACGTTACCCAAATTCTTAGGCTGAGCACAGAGCAGATGGGACTATTGGCACAAGATCTTCAGTCTGGGACATTTCCAGGGTTCAACACCCTGCATCAGCAGCAGCCTCAGACACAAGATCTGATTCTAATGGGCCACTTTACCAGAACTCTAAGGCTAACCCCAGAGCAGATGGGACTATTGGCCCACCATTTGATGGCAGGAACCTTTCCATTGCTCACCACACTGCTTCAGTCACCACCACCACCACCAACTTAATTTCTTTTTTTTTTTTTTTTTTGGTTTTGTTAATGATTGTTACATTGGCCAATTTGTGGGGCCATTTTTTTTTTAAATTTGAGGGTGGCACAATATGATTTCTTATAGTGCTTTTTTTGGGGATGAAATAAAATTTTATGCAAAATGATTAGTTTGTGTTTGCTCTTTGGTTTTTTAGGAGTGTTGGTGGCCAAGTAATGGCCCTGGTTAATGTAGGCATTTATACACACGTGCTTCTCGATCTCCAAACATATGATTTCATGTAAATTTAGATAACTCAATGTTCACATAACGACCCAAGAAAAGGTCTCCCTTCAAATGTAGCTTCAAAACAAGTCTCAAGGCTAACATAAACCAAAGCCAACATACTAACAATTACAGACCACACCACTCAAGTAAACAAATACAACACAAAAGACATTCGATGTGTACACCAAAAAGAAAACTTGGGTAATAAAATAAATGTTTTAATAACACATGTGGGTGTCTACCAACTGTAGCGTACAAAAAATATATTACAATATATAATAGAATGAACTAAATTGCCAATGTAACATTTGTGTTGCAAAGAGCAACATACTTAAATTTAATTTAGATAAACATTTTAAACATTTTTTATGTTTTGACATCATTTTTTGGAAGGTTTTCACAAAAACAATTCTTTTTTGTAAACATTTTTGGTTTTGTCGGTTGCCATAAAAACAACAAGGCTTATTTGTAAACATTTGTGGTTTTGTCGGTTGCCATAAAAACAACAAGGCTTTTTTGTAAACATTTGTGGTTTTGTCCGTTGCCATAAAAACAACAAGGCTTTTTTGTAAACATTTTTGGTTTAGTTTGTTACCAAAAACAACAAGGCTTTTTTGTAAACATTTTTGGTTTTGTCCGTTGCCATAAAAACAACAAGGCTTTTTTGTAAACATTTTTGGTTTTGTCGGTTGCCATAAAAACAACAAGGCTTTTTTGTAAACATTTGTGGTTTTGTCCGTTGCCATAAAAACAACAAGGCTTTTTTGTAAACATTTGTGGTTTTGTCGGTTGCCATAAAAACAACAAGGCTTTTTTGTAAACATTTGTGGTTTTGTCCGTTGCCATAAAAACAACAAGGCTTTTTTGTAAACATTTTTGGTTTAGTTTGTTACCAAAAACAACAAGGCTTTTTTGTAAACATTTTTGGTTTTGTCCGTTGCCATAAAAACAACAAGGCTTTTTTGTAAACATTTTTGGTTTTGTCGGTTGCCATAAAAACAACAAGGCTTTTTTGTAAACATTTGTGGTTTTGTCCGTTGCCATAAAAACAACAAGGCTTTTTTGTAAACATTTTTGGTTTTGTCCGTTGCCATAAAAACAACAAGGCTTTTTTGTAAACATTTTTGGTTTTGTCGGTTGCCATAAAAACAACAAGGCTTTTTTGTAAACATTTGTGGTTTTGTCCGTTGCCATAAAAACAACAAGGCTTTTTTGTAAACATTTGTGGTTTTGTCGGTTGCCATAAAAACAACAAGGCTTTTTTGTAAACATTTGTGGTTTTGTCCGTTGCCATAAAAACAACAAGGCTTTTTTGTAAACATTTTTGGTTTAGTTTGTTACCAAAAACAACAAGGCTTTTTTGTAAACATTTTTGGTTTTGTCCGTTGCCATAAAAACAACAAGGCTTTTTTGTAAACATTTTTGGTTTTGTCGGTTGCCATAAAAACAACAAGGCTTTTTTGTAAACATTTGTGGTTTTGTCCGTTGCCATAAAAACAACAAGGCTTTTTTGTAAACATTTTTGGTTTTGTCCGTTGCCATAAAAACAACAAGGCTTTTTTGTAAACATTTTTGGTTTTGTCGGTTGCCATAAAAACAACAAGGCTTTTTTGTAAACATTTGTGGTTTTGTCCGTTGCCATAAAAACAACAAGGCTTTTTTGTAAACATTTGTGGTTTTGTCGGTTGCCATAAAAACAACAAGGCTTTTTTGTAAACATTTTTGGTTTTGTCCGTTGCCATAAAAACAACAAGGCTTTTTTGTAAACATTTGTGGTTTTGTCCGTTGCCATAAAAACAACAAGGCTTTTTTGTAAACATTTTTGGTTTAGTTTGTTACCAAAAACAACAAGGCTTTTTTGTAAACATTTTTTTTTTGGTTGCCAAAAACAAGGCTTTTTTTTTTTTTTTTTTGGTTTTTTTGGTTCCCAAAAAAAGGGTTTTTTATAATTTTTTATATTTTTTTTGGTTGCCAAAAACAAGGCTTTTTTTGTTATTTTTTTTTTTTTGGGTCCCCAAAAAAAGGGTTTTTTATAAATTTTTTATATTTTTTTTGGTTGCCAAAAACAAGGCTTTTTTTATTTTTTTTTTTTTTTTGGGTCCCCAAAAAAAGGGTTTTTTATAAATTTTTTATATTTTTTTTGGTTGCCAAAAACAAGGCTTTTTTTATTTTTTTTTTTTTTTTGGGTCCCCAAAAAAAGGGTTTTTTATAAATTTTTTATATTTTTTTTGGTTGCCAAAAACAAGGCTTTTTTTTTTTTTTTTTTTTTTTGGGTCCCAAAAAAAGGGTTTTTTTTTAAACTGTTTTTGATTTTTTTGTTAGATTTTTGTTTATAATGGGCAACAATTACAAATGTGACATTTCTTTGTGTTGCAACGTGCAACATAAGTAAACAAACCACAAAAAAAAAATACTAGGATCTTTTTAAAGGTGTGACATTCCTAACGAATGGCTCCTTAGGGTCTGGATCCACGCCACAAAGGTGTTCCAAATATAGAATTCGGTCTCCGCACCACCTCATATAATCCAGGAGGACCTCGTAGGTGAGGTGGGTGTGCCCTGGGTAGAAAAAAACATGACAATTAGTTTTAGGCAAAATGATCCAAACAAGGATTGTAATTAATGTGCCTCAACAAATATGCTTAGGAGTCTATTGGTTGGCTTTTATCAACACTCTGAAGCAAATATGCTAAATTGCTGTTGTAAACCTTAAACTCAAACTTTCACAGCAAATTGTTCAAAAGGTTACATAAGATGGCTTGGAATGTTAGTAGCAGTTCCACCAAAGCTAAGTAAAATGCTTTTCTGCATGTAAACACAAGCAATCATTTTGAAGAATGTAAGGTGTTTTGGGTTCAATTGGTCAACACGATACATGTGCACACATTTATCTCTATCACCATTGGAATCTGTGGAGCGTTCTCTCTCACTCTTACTGTCTATAGATTGAACCTGACACATAGTAGAGACTCACCCTTAGGAATTTTGAGGGCCAGTTCTGGACGGAGCAGATGTGTCTGCTCCCCTGATCTCCTTTCCGCCATCCCAGCTGTGTTAAGAGAGAAGAAAAAGTTTATCAACAAATGGACTCACGCTAACTGTAGGTTACGCAGTCATGAAAACGCTCTAACACCCACTCATTACCCCTCCACATTTCCCTGAAAGTTTTATTTAGACATTGATATGGTGGTGATGCAGATTTGTACAGTGCAAGCGTCATTCTTCTGGGTGAAGCTTGTAGCGTTAAGGATACGTACTCCCTGCTTTTGTGCTGATTGTGTTTTTCTGATGTTTTTGGTGCCTCAGCCCTGCCTGTTCTAAGTGTTGGAAACATATCATTTTGGGAGGGCTGCGGAAAACTAATCAGGTTAGACTTACACTCTCTAGGTTTTTGGGGACAAGAGAAATAACAATCCTCCTTTTTACATGGCCCCTGTACACACCTCTAGGCACCTCCCTCCTGTTGTTTGACCCCACAGCAGGCAGCTTGCTATGGAGGCACATGAGATGAAGCCAAGCACCCTGTGCCTGTTCAGGCACTAGGCTGTGAGCCAGCCTTGCCCCCCTCCCTTCCAATGGTCTCAATGATTAGGAGTGACAGCATCAGGAGGCAATATTGGCATGCTGTCACCTCAGTTAAGGAGGAGGGGGAGTCTGTTCCAGACAAGTATTAGTGCAAAAATTTGGCCCGTAAAAAATGGTCCCAGTAAGTCTTAGGGGGAATATGCACACCTATCACTTGGAATACTAATGCATAGAATGCATTCACATAAAGAACCCGCTGCCTTTAGAACAACTTGAAGCCTGAGCGGGGACATACACAGTTAGCATTTCTCCACTTACTAAGTAGACACATTACTGGAAAAGCACACAACTTACCATCATCAGGTTTTTTTGGGGCCCCTGAAGTGGATGGCGTGGCTGGCTCTGGAGAAACTGCACAAAAAGAACACAAATTGTGAACTGGAATGTGGTACATTACCGAGGAAGAGTATTTATGAAAGATTGACAAACACACATTTTCAGTGTTGACTAAATCAGGACATGATTAAATTACAATGTCCCCTAAAAATTTACAAGTACAAAGCACACCATTTCCAATGTAGAGAAACTAACACCAATTTAGAATAGGGTGGCTTGAGATAACTTACAAAAGATAACATGTCCTGTAAAGCTCCCCAAAACCACCTTTCAAACATGAAGGTTAAGCAAGAGTGTTTCATGACCAACCTTCCTGTCACATATAGCAAAACTACACTTGCTTTGACTCCAACTTAGATTATCCTAGATACACATCATCCTAGCACACACAATTCATGTGAGAATCTAATTTTAGGTACTTACAGACTAGTTCAGGGGAGCCTGGAGTGGGGGAGGATGGGGGAGACCCTACATGGGGGGATGGTGTCCCTTCATGGGGGGATGGCGTTGTATCTCCTAGAAACACAAAGACACAAATACAATCCTTGAACAAAAGCTATTTGATAAAGGCACACAGAAAGTAGTCTGGAAACATTGAAGGTAGTAGTTACAGTGGACTGGGTAAGCAGTGGCCCCTCTTCCCCAGTCCTCCACAACAAACATCCTCAATGTCAGCTGCTACAAAACCCCAATGTCAAAATATATATATTACAGCCCTTATATTTACCAGGACACATTGAACACACAAACACATGTAGAATACTTACTTCCCCTTTGAGGAGAGCCCAGGTCCTCATCCGAGTCGGACAAATTGGCCTCTTCTTGGCCAACAGTTTGTTCCTGGCCCGGATCCAGGCGACTCGGCCCTGCCTGAGGCTCCTCTCTTGCTGAAGTTACATCAACCACAAAAGAAAACAAAACAAACAATCATTCCTCCAAGTTCGACCTAATACACAACACACCAGCACATCCACATTACTTACAGGGGGCCTGAGAAGGCTGAGCCGCAACATCCTGATCACTGGTTTCTAAAATAAAAGAAAAACATTATATATTATTTATGGACACAAATAGGCAGTAACCTCTCATCATGCTAGCACCATACTCAATGCCCCTACAATTCAGAACATAGAAGTGCACTTACACCAATGAGATGCATTGACCATGTTTTAAAACAGGAGGGCACCATGCAAATTAAGCGGGCGCCTAAGGCCTCGCACCTACAGGGGCCTTGCGGCCAGTGGCGGAGCACCAACATTTCGAAGGGCGCAGTCAGGGAAATCTCCCAAGTAAAAGATTGCTTTCAATCCTCGGATCAAAAAGTTGCAGCAGTGTGCTGCAGTCCCTTCACTGCGTCTGCCAGGTGTCTGTTGTCCGCTGACACTTACTCCTCCTTCTCTGCCTGGGGATTGGCCGTCTGATCATGTTATCCTAAGATGTGGAGGAATCGGTAGGTGTGTACCTGCACCAGTAGGAAGTGACTGGCCGGTCAACTCACTCTGCTATCATCAGTTGTTGCTCTGGGAGGAGAGCTCCGCCCTGGACCCGGAACATACAGGTAACCAGGCCCAGACTTGATATTTTGCAGGCTGGTCATAGATTTGTTGTGTCCACTATGCAAAGTGGTTGAGTAGCCCCAGGGAAGTTGGAAGAGTCTGAAAATGGTTGGTGGAGGAGGAGGAGAAGAAGGCCCTGGGTGGCTGGGGGACAAGGAGAGGGCCCCTGGGGGTTTTCTAGAGGAGGAAAGATCCACAATGACGCCAGAGTCAATTGCCAAGGAAGAGAGTGGAGCTGAGCAAGTCCTGCCTATCTGACATGAAAGCCAAACATGGTGTAGATGGAGCCCTTTGCCCTACACAATGACAGCACCAGAGGTGGAAGGTGAGTGGTAGCGGGTCTTTGACATTATAGAGCATATGGACTCTGTCCATTATTGGTAGTTTTGTTTGGAGTTGTCCTTTAGATGTTTAACTGTGTTGTTTTTGACCCGAGCTGTGAGGGACTGAGGTATGACAGCCCACTATGCTGAGACTTATAGTGCCCTAGAATGTTGAGGACTGAGGAATCCTTAGTCCCTAACAGAGGGCACTACAAGTCTTAGCATAGCAGGCAGTATTTCCTCATTCCCCTACAGAGAGGATTACAAGTCCAAGCAGGTAGCCTTCTGCAGTGGGACTTGTTGTGCCCTTGACTGTGGTGGACTGAGGAAGGGAAGTGTAAGAGGGTCTCTGTAAGCTCAGATGTATGGGGGAGCTTTGGGGAACACAGAGTTCCCTTTTACACCAGAGTCCCCAGCTTCCCCCCTCAAATAATGGTTCCCAAACTCTCCTTATATCAGAGTCTTCACACTTCCCTCTTACAGTGTAGTAAGTCTGGAGACTCCGATGTAAAGGGGGCTCTGTAAAATGTGATTAGAGATTAGAAATTTCTAACATTTTTATTTTCTACTTACGATCCACAATTTTCAGCTGCTCAAATGGCTCGCTGCCTCTGACTGCATATTGGAGTGTGGCCGTCCTCCTCCTCCCCTTCTTCACCAAAAGCACAAGAGGGTGCCGTCCGTCCGCTTTGGCTAGAAGCAGAAGAAAAAAAAAAACATAAAAAATACGAATGTACATAGTAGTATTAAAGGTTGTGAAGAGACACTTGATGGAGGTAGGAAAGGTAGGAGCGAGAGGGAGGGGGGGGGGGGTGTTGGTATTAGTGTTGTTGCATAGCTAAACACATGTCCACCTACCCAAAAAATTGTAACCTATCTGGTCACATGTAATGTATATTTTTACTTACCGGAGATTTGCTCCACAGCCTTTAGCAGGAGCCTGGGTGAGCGCCTTTTGGCATCACTCCAGGCCCGCTGCAGATCCACTATATCAGCCTGGAACTGAAATCTCCGCTGCAGCCTCATCCGGAGACGACACATCATCTTGTGCTTTTGGTGAAGATGCGTATAAACTTTATCATACCCCCAGAGGAGGAGGAGCTGTGGAAAGAGCAGTGTATGTTTGAGTCCAAGTATGTCCAAAATAGTACAGTCTTCAAATAACATGCTAGGTCGTCTTTGAGATATTGTAGAACAAAGAATTCCATTTCTGGTGATACATATACATCGATGTCCAAATCTACCTCCATGACATAGGTTGCCCCACACTGGTGATTTCCTCTACATGATATAGCCATTTTCTCAATTGGCCTTTCATGACACACCCAGGGCCGCCATCAGGGGGGACAGGCAGTCACTGTATTTACAACCTTATTGCTGTCCATTTAGCAGGGTGCAAGTAACTTTACACACATGTAGCATAGGTATCAACTTTTGTCACCATGTTAAAAGGACAGCAGTATGGGTAGCATTACAGTGACTGTTATTAGTCCAGGCTCACTAAACTAGCCAATGCTTGGAAAAGCAAGCCATGCAGATTGCTTTTCAGGTCCCTTTTAACACGAGCTGTCTGATTGGGTGTGGCTGTTAATTTTTGACGCAGACCTGATAAGCCCCTCAATTCTCCTTTATGGAGTGTTATATGTAAATGGGATTGCTTCATTTGAGATGCAGATTTAAACTGTGTATGGCCAGGCTGAATACCCAAGTTGATTGGTCGATCACCTGGAGGACAACGTACAACCAGTCTGTCAGATTTTACACACACTTATCGCTAGCATCTCTTGTAGCCACTAGCAATAATCACTGTGTTTTCCTGGCAGGGGCAGCACCAGGAGAACACAATGGCTCCGCAGGAGGGTTTCCCCTGTCTGTGTTGATGGTGGAATCAAGGCAAAATGTTTTTCCTGCAAGCCACGGGACAAACAAAGATATTTTTTTAATGAATCCATGATTTTGCCAAAATGGAAAAAAAAAGATGTTTGCTTTGTATATTCTTAAGTTTGCTACATAACTAGAACATGTAACAGTGTTATATCATTGCAGGAGATTTCCCTTCACTTCCTGTCTTGGTGTCACCAGGACAGGAAGTGAGGGAATCTCCCGTGGGGATACAGCCAGCAATTCTTTCCTTTTATATATACTATGGACATTATAAGGCAACAATTGCAAGCTATTTCCCCACAGTGATATTCCCCTCACTTCCTGTCTTGGTGACACTAAGACAGGAAGTGAGGGAAAATCTCATGCAATGATATCACCCTACTAGAAATTGTAGTTCCGTCTAAAAAGTATACATAAAGTAAGCACTTGGTTTCCAAAGTGGCAAAATTATGGAGGAGTTAAAACCCCATAGTGTGATCGGGTAATCTGACGGTGTGTTCCTACACTCCTCAATGTGTCTGTTCATTAAGCTGTGCTGAATTATCCTTGATTCACAATTCCTGCAAGAGTTGCACATGGTATGTGGGAGATGCAAATTTAAGGTGGCATAATTATCCACACAATCACACATAATCCTTTTTAAAGGTCACCAGCAGAATTTGATGGCATAGTGGTTCACAGCAGTGCCATCATATTCCAGTTAGATCTGTCAATTAACAAAGCAATGGGATCTGGGGGTGTATTTAACTTGCAATGGACACCCCCATTCATTATCATATGGCAGTGTGAGATGGGTCTGTTGGGAATGTGATCCATTGAGACAAGTGATTATACACTCATGTGTTTCTTTTAGAGGTGATTTGTTCAAGGCAATCCTTTGAAGACATGACCATTCCAGATTTTTGTGATCACTGATTCCATCTCAGGTGAACCAATTAGCTGCTGTGTGCAGATCCAGCTTATGATGGTAAGAGTGTCAGACAAGACAAACGGGGCCGAGCTTGCAGTGTGTATGGATGTATGTAAGGCAATAATTTTTTGCATTATGCATTTAGGGAATATAATGTTTCTAATCTTGCATATATGAAAAGGGTCAATACATTTGTCTTTATCTAGATAGATTCCAAAGCGTCAGAGCAATCTGTCACAGATAATTGGGTTTCATTTTGTGTAAAAGTTGAAACGAATCAAATCTATCTATATACAGGCATAGCCCACTTTAAGTACACAATGGGACCAGGGCATGTATGGAAACTGAAAATGTACTTAAAGTGAAGCAATCCCTTTTTTCTTTTCTCGATGCATGAAAATACACCAGCTCCATTGTAAATTTTGGACACATTGACATAGCCTTACTCCCAAACCATGTGGGAGCATGTTAAGGGGATCCAGGACTATGACATGATAGATTACCTAGGCAAGCTGGCCAGCCACAAAATGGATATGGTGTAGTCCTGGGTACCTGGGTACCCTGTCGTTGCTCCCTAAGTTTGTTATCCCTGTCACTTATGGTTTGTGAGCAGTGTCATGGCAAGCTGAACAAGCTGTGTCCTTACTCACGATTGTATATAAAGTGAGTGTACTTAAAGCAGGGTATGCCTATCTATATCTATATAGAAAGTTCAGAGATGTGAACCTGTTCCCTATTATATACACTAATATATGGTATATAACATATTCTATAATGTATCTAATGTATATATATTGTAT